>NW_028141336.1:62500-75959 GCF_030444845.1 Prenolepis imparis | reverse complement strand
AAGCAGTGGTATCAACGCAGAGTACTAAAGGTTTTTAGATAGCAGATGTCGCAACAATGTAGTGTATAAAATTAATTGCATTGACTGCGGTGTTTCTTATGTCGGACAAACAAAACGACAATTACAAACGAGAATAAAAGAACATCGATCGGATATTAACAGGGCTACATCCCCATCTGTTATTTCCAGCCACCGTTTAAAGTACAATCACGAATTCGACTGGGATAATGTAAAAATTTTAGATGCAGAACCGTCATATTACAAGACAATTATCTCGGAAATAGTACATATAAAGCGTCAGATTTCGGGCTTAAATAAGCAAAGTGACACAGACTCATTATCTGAATAATATACTCCTTTCCTAAACTTCCCCCCTACTTTTTCCTTCCCTCTCCTTTCTTGTTCTTTTTCTCCACTCCTGACATCCTTTTATTTCCAAATATATATCTTTGACGGTTTTCAAATTATGTGTCTTTTGTTCGTGGCAATAACGACAACCCAACAAACGTCTCACATGTTCTACAAATAGTAATTTTTGAAGGATTCTCAGGAAATAATTCTGTATGGATTTCAATTTTTTTCTTATTTGGATAACTATTTCACTTTTCTCACCTAATTAATTTTATTACAGTCTATTACTCAAACGATTAAGGGGATGTTTCGACAATTTGTTAACGATTACTTTTATATCGCGACTTTTAATACGACCGCTGGTTTAGAATATTTATGTATTTTATTTGAATGATAGTTGGTTTACAATATTTTTGTGTTTTAGTTATTTAATTTAATTATACGTTGCGAATTATGTTTTGCGTTTATAACTACCAACAAGATTGTATTTACGTACATTATTAATTTTTGGTACACTGAAGATGATCTATTGTAGATCGAAACGTTTGTTATATATTGATTTTAATTAAATATACATATATATAAATTAATATTGAGCGCTAACTTGCTACGGCTCATTGCCCTTTTTTATTAGCTTGATTTTATATAAAAGATACAGTATTTCATTTTACTCTAATTATATAAAATATTTTAATACTTTTTTCGTAACAATTTCTTTTTTTTTTGTAATTGTGGATAAAAAAATATTAATTTATGAACATTCTATTGAGAAGTTCCTGGTTCATCTTCTTCAGAAGTATCTGTAAGAGTTATATTAGAAGAACTAAATGTTGAAGTTATTGGATGATCTAAATCTAAAAAAAAATTGACTATATATGTGAATAATGAGTTTTTATACATATAATTTATATTTTAAGACAAAAATATTTTTAAAAAATTACTTTGTATAACTGGCCTATCTATTTCAATATTAATAATAGCACTTCTTCCGGCAAATTGTATATGTTCGATTAAAAATTCTTCTGTTAATACAGCTTTCTTTTCATCGTAAAATTTAAATATTTTATCATTTAGATTAGGAAATATTTCTTTTGCTAAACAATTTAAGTGCACAGTTAAAAATTTAACATACAGTTTAATACATAACAGTTTAATAATATATTATAATAGTATAAAAATATTATGAATAAATATAACAGTTAAAAATTATGACTTTTGAAAATTGATAAGTAAAAGAAAAAATATTGTGTCATTTAAATTGTATGTTAATACAAGTTGATACAATACTTTTGCCTCAAACATTTTATAAATGTATGGAAAAAGCACTTTTACCCAATGTCTTTCGTTTTTATATTCAAAAATGAAGCTTATTCCATTAATTTGAGGGAGGAGGTTATGATAATTATTATATTCATTTTGATTATGAGGCAAAGCATAATTAAATTTCGTCGCGTGCCTAATAACCGTGAAACATTGGGCTGTCTCTTCTTGCCGCGTGCATAGTGACCACATAACACTGGGCTGTCTTTTCTCGTCGCGCGCTTGTAGACACGCGAATTGGTCGATCTTTTTAAATTAGTTTCTCATTAATTATTGCGAATTTCGCAAAATAGTAAAGGACTTTTCTATTTGGTTTAACTCACTCTACCTGTCCACGATAAGTGAAACGCGAACCACTGGACACCCTGTATACATATACATATACTGTATATATACATATAAGTAAAATAAATAAATTATCTTTAAATACATCTTTTTATTATAATATCACAGTAATATTATATTACAAATATTACATAACATGGATATCTCTTCGACAATATTAAAAAGAACACTATATTTTATATCTTTATATAATATTTAAGAAATCTTAATATTTTTATCATATTATATATTTATAATACATTTAAACAAAAACTTTTTTCAAAAATATGAAAATTATACATTTTAAAAAATTATAAATTAATATGTAACTAATAGTAACAGAATATTATATTAAATGTAACTTTGGTGACTCTTAAATTAAAATTAAAAAAAATAAAATTATAAACTTAATTTATGTGTCATAAAAATAAGTATTTTTTTTCGTATATTAAATTAAACGCTACATAAAAACAAAAACATAAAATATATAAAACAGTTTTTTGAAAATAATAAAAATATATATTATTTCTCGCATTATCGATTCTCGCATTATCGTTTCTGGCATTTTACATTTTCACGATTTAATAAACAAATAAATGATATTGTATGCAACAAACTTACTTTTCATGCACATAATCATTTTTAAATCTTTTAATTTAAAATTATTTTTTGCTCCAGTCTAAGAGCATTTGGAAGCGAGATTATTTGTAAATAATTTTTGCAATGCTCTCTTCATTACATCTTTTATTGTAGTACCACCAGTCATAATTAACATATTAATCTACCTACCATAAAATTATAATAATAAATCATTTTCTTAATGTTAATGTTAAACTTTATAAAAAAGATTTAAAATATATATATACCAATTGTGATTGTGCTTCCTCAGATGCTAATATAGTTTCGAAATTATTAATGTCTTCAAAACAATCCATTGGTAATTGAAGAAGCATATCAATATTACGATGAATATTTTTATTATTGTCATTATTTTCTAAAACATGCAAACGTTCGTCTATTCGTCTACACATTAGTTTTATTTCAAGAACATATCGTAATATAGAATCAAGAATTTCAGGAGCTGTAATAGTAAAATAATTAAAATATGATTTTTGTATATTTAGTTTTTTTTCTACTTACAAATATCATCGTTTGCAAAAATATTATAGTTTATTCTATTTATCTATATTCTTCATTAATATTACACAATTTTATTAAAAAGTTACAAGTTACAATAGTACATACCATTTATTTACTATGTATAACTTTGCTTGTATGGATAAAATATACATATACAATTTTTTTTAACAATAACTTGTTAAAATCATTGGATTAAGTATAAATATATAGATGTTATAACTTACTACGACTACTTGCAGATGTAATACCATTATCTTTTGTAGGAACATTGTCTTCTGCTTCTATGACAATAGGAATTTCATTTATATTTAGGATAGAATTATTATCACCAATATTTTGATTGATATCATCATCTAGAAATACATACTTTATGAAAATTTTATCTTTATTTTATAATATATTGTCCTATAAATGGAAAATGTAAAAAATAAAATGTAGAATATCGCGGTTATACCTTGTTCATGTAAGCTGTTATTTAATTCAGGAATGGAATCATTGTCGCTGATTTCGTTTTTACTGGAATTATTAGAATTATCTAAAAATATTTATTAATATCTAATATTATCTAAAAAATATTTCTTTAATATTATCTAATATAAAAAAATAATGTAATATCTAAACAAAGAATAATTTTGTATATACATTTATCAAGGACAAAGTATGTAGTTTAACAATAAATTTTATGAAATACAATTTTTATACCATTTTCCTTTGAAATGTAACATGAAAGCTTTTTTTTCTAAATTCACGACCTAATTAAGATTCCGATTTGGTATTACTTTTTTCTTCCATCAATCTTTTCTCCTTCTGTAGAGTATGTTCGTATGAATCTAAAAAAATTAATTTTTTTCAAGATAATATTAATATTTTATATACAGTCCACTAAACTATATGTATATATATATATATATATATATACAAGGTGATTCAAAACAACCGTTTGTCCTTAAAATGTCGTATTCCTGACTGAATTCTAAGACGATTTTTCCTTTGCCAAAATTTGATCCGAAGCTTAGTTTTCAAATTATTAAAAGAAATAGTTAGCGAATTACGGCACGAGTACGGGCGGTAGGCAGGAGCGGCGCAACTCATTATCCGACGCGGGCGACTGTGTGAGGCGCTCGCTGCGATCAGCTGTTCGCTACACGCAATGTGTTTGTGTGTGTGTCTGTGTTTTGCGTGTGTGCGTACTCTCTCTCTCTCTCTCTCTCTCTCTCTCTCTCTCTCTCTCCCCCACACTTACTCACTTTTATTCTTACCTTGTACAAGTATTTGATGACTTTTACTTCTGATGAATAATTGTTGCACGACTGTTAACAATGAGACGTTCCCATCTGACACACTGAATAATAAACAAATTTTTCTTCTTTCAGAAATTGTATCGACATTTATAATGAATACACTCACGCACTTGATCGAAAATAAAGAATTTATTTATCGATTGTAACAATTAATTACAATCTCGGTTACTACTGATTGATTATTAAAATCACTCACAAAAAACGCGTTAAATGCAAAGCGCACGTTACTCGATGCGGATGACAATAGTCTGCGACGATGACGACAGACTGCCGTGACGCGACGCGACGATAACAATCACGGCGTTGCCGAACGTGAACGCGTATACATACATGACATGTGATAATAATATGTATAATTTTTAAGTTATTAAAAAAAAACATTATAACGTATTATAATACGTTATACTTTTTTTTTTAATAACTTAACATTATCTACTGTTTTGCCTTTTTTTCGCAAGCAATACATGAGAAAAATTATATTTATGTTTTTGCGAACAAGATGTTCCACGTGTGAATGTGTTGGTCGCTCTGAAAAGAGCGAGTTGTTTTTTGGTCGCTCTGAAAAGAGCGGATTGACTTCAGTCGCTCTGAAAAAAGCGGATTTTTAGAGTTTCAAAAAAATTTATAATAGGTGCTCAAAATGACCACCATCGATTCTAACGCAAGCTCTCATGCGTTTAAATAGATTTCTTTGGACGTGGAGAACGTTTGGAATGGAGAACGTCCAAAGAAATCTATTGAAACGCATGAGAGCTTGCGTTAGAATGGATGGTGGTCATTTTAAGCACCTATTATAAATTTTTTTGAAACTAAAAATTCGCTTTTTTCAGAGCGACCAACTCCCTTGCGAAAAAAAGGCAAAACAGTAGATAATGTTAAATTATTTAAAAAAAGGTATAACGTATTATAATACGTTATAATGTTTTTTTTAATAACTTAAAAATTATACATATTATTATCACATGTCATGTATGTATACGCGTTCATGTTCGGCAACGCCGTGATTGTTATCGTCGCGTCGCGTCACCGCAGTCTGTTGTCATCGTCGCAGACTATTGTCATCCGCATCGGGTAACGTGCGCTTTGTATTTAACGCGTTTTTTGTGAGTGATTTTAATAATCAATCAGTAGTAACCGAGATTGTAATTAACTGTTACAATCGATAAATAAATTCTTTATTTTCGATCAAGTGCGTGAGTGTATTCGTTATAAATGTCGATACAATTTCTGAAAGAAGAAAAATTTGTTTATTATTCAGTGTGTCAGATGGGAACGTCTCATTGTTAACAGTCGTGCAACAATTATTCATCAGAAGTAAAAGTCATCAAACACCTGTACAAGGTAAGAATAAAAGTGAGTAAGTGTGGGGGAGAGAGAGAGAGAGAGAGAGAGAGAGAGAGAGAGAGAGAGAGAGAGAGTTTAAAGGGTATAAAAAAGAAAAGGACCCCGCACAAACCTTATGGAAACGGGGTCTCGGCGAATTTGTCTGAAACTTGAAAAAGAAATTGGTTAAGGATCAGCGTACACAATCGATGGTTAACGAAAAGGAAACACGAAGAAAGAGAAAAATATCGAGTTTCTATAACAAATCGTTGTCGCGTATAAAATCGTCGATACCGAGGGCCTCCCACTCGGCATCTTCCTCGGCCATTTCCCGCGAGTTCTCGCTACATATTAGAGCCACCAATTCGCGGAATCTTGAACAGTCGCACGCCGGCTAGACAGAGGGGTCCGACGTCGACGAGGACGTGGACGGCGTGGAGGGGGGGAGTGGCGCCGCCGCTGCTTCCGCCAGCAAATCTGAAAAAGAAAACAAATTAAAGTTTCCATTCGATGCTTTTTCTCCATGTCTCTCTCGCGTGTACTCACCTCGCTCCTCCTTTTGCTCCCGCTCCCGCTCCCACTCATCCCGCTCGGCTCTCTCCCTATCCGCGAGCGAGACGTATCTCTCCCACCCATCGTCGTCGTCCTCCTCGCCGGTTTTCTCCTCGTCCGAGGACTCGGCGACCGCTATGGGAGACGATTCGCGGAGCGGCGGTCGGCGCGGCATCGTGTTGAGCCAGCGATACATGAATTGCCGCTGTCTTCTTCGAGCCGCCTCCCTCGGCGTTTCCAATTCAGAGGCTACGGAGCGAAGAAAGAAACGAAATTAATAACGCGTCGACGCGTATACTCTCCAACCAGTCCATAAACGAGATACACTTGCCTGTAAACGAGGGCGGGAACTCGGAACTCAACGTCGCCTCGTTCAGATCCACCGGATCTGGCGACGGTGGTCGGCACTCGGGAGTTATCTCCTCCCATCTGCGCTTAGGGGTTTGACGTGGGGGAGCCATTGTCTCGCTGTCGATAATAGGTCGAGCTGCAACAGAGAAAACAAGAGAAACCACACGTTATTACGCTCAAACGAGAAGAAAAACAAGAAGAAGAAGAAGAAAAACAAGAACGAGAACGAGAAGAGGTAGAAGGAACGCCGACTGTCGCGCGACGCGACTCTCGCTCGCCCTTATATACCGCCATTCTCCCTCCCACGGAGCGTCGCTTCGGCATCCCCCCACCCCCTCCCCCAACCTCCCACCTTTTCCGTGCCTTGGGAACCGAGGGCTTCGCTCCCCGAACCGTCGGGGGGTCGAGCCACCCGAACCCCTCAAAAATGGATGAAAAAAAATTTATTTTTTTTATCCAAAAACACTCGCCACCCACCCAACATCCTCCACCCAAGTGCGACACCCCGGCGCCTGCGGCGTTAAAAAAAAAACGTTAGGAAAGGGGGGTACGTGGTTCGGGGAAGAGTGTCTGAAATTTTTTACTGCGATGTCGGACGTGGTATGGGAAAAGTTTGGACACGTCGAGACGTCGAACGCGACTTTGCCGAGGTCGCTAGGTGCCTTGGTTTCCGAGATACGAGCGTTGGAATATTTGTGGGTTTAGAAGGCGTATCTCTCGATGGCGAGTCGATTGCGGTAAACTGTATTTATTTTGTACATTATTCGCCCTTGTGTGACTTGGAAAGAAAAGAAATAGATATGAGTCCACGGTGCAACGATGATCGCTCATCTCGTTCCGTGCGGTTGGTTGCGCGATGTTTCATGATAAAAGACGAGTGGAAGGAGAATGAATCGACAGTTTTTAATAATCACTGTCCATTCATTTGTTACGTCCAGACTCAAGGAAGGAAGAGTCGAAAGGAAGGACGTAACTAAATTTATTTTCGAACGACGGCAGACTATCCGTCTGTTCGATTCGAACGAACGTCTGGGCCCAAATAGGCCCAACGATCGCAAGGGTCGCTTTTACTCTATTTAAAGGACCGTTCGCTCGGTGGTCCCTTTTTGGCAAGAGAATTTAATCTCTTTTGCGCAGGATGAGACCTAGTGCGATCTTGGTTTGCGGGAATGAGTGGGAACGGGTTATAAATTAAAGAGTATTAGGCTTCATATTAAACAATTAATTTATTTTACTCTTAAAGAACGAGAAAAGAAGAATTAAATTCATAAGAATCATATTATACTTATTGTACATTATTATACATTATTATTCTTATTATTATTTGTTCTAATTTTGTGTACTTCTCTTAGTCGAGGAAAGAAAAAAATGATTTGATGCTCGTATGAGTGAGTGATTGTGTATAAATCGCGGGTGATACATAGATACGGAGGTCGTCAATCGAGACAACGAGGGAAAGTGTTATTGTTTAAATTTTAGGGTCCCGATTGGTGGTTACAATAATTTAAACGATAATAGAAATATAAAAATAGTGTCCATGTGTGTGCGTGTGAGAGAGAATGCTAGATAGGGCCGTAGCCCGAGCCACTTCTTGCCTCAGGCGTCGATTCCGACGATTTCGCGCATGCTTTGCTCCAGCTCTCGAAGTCCGCTTTCTTAAGTCGTCCACTAAGAATGACGAACGATAAGAAAAATACATCGAGGCGATGGAGTGCAATTTCGAAATAATTCTTGGAATACTATTCTCCTTTCATTCTGTCGTTATTAATTCTATTTCTTATTCCTTGCGCTTGTAGTATTCTAGAGAGAGAGGGAGAGAGAGAGAGAGAGAGACTGGATAATGTTGAGTAGGGGAAAGGTATGGGAAACGGTAATCACGAATCTTTCCGTTATCACGGGAGATCCTGAGTGATTTTTCGGGATAGGTGAAATCACGGATCTCGCCGTTATCACGGGAAATCCTGAGTGATTTTTGGAGATGGGTGAAATCACGGATCTCGCCGTTATCACGGGAAATACTGAATGATTTTTGGAGATGGATGAAATCACGGATCTCGCCGTTATCACGGGAAATCCTGAGTGATTTTTGGAGATGGATGAAATCACGGATCTCGCCGTTATCACGGGAAATCCTGAGTGATTTTTGGGGTGAAAGAGAGAGGGAGAAGAAGGTTTAGGGTTGGATATGATAGTACTTGCGCAAAAGGAGATAAAGAAGGTGGCTTTATCTTAAATCCAAGATTTATTTTGATACGGGGTGAAAATTGTATTTTATGTTTTTCCCTTTTTATATACATATATGTGTGTCTTGACTTACTGTTAGTAGAGTGCGTTGTTAATAATTGCTGCAGGGTTCTAGTCTGGTTGTGTGGTCTTCCGGACTTCCACTATGTTTTTTCACTTGCACTCTAACGAACGTCGGAATTTGAATTGAAAGCGGATTTCGAAATTGACAGTATATAAAACTCCGAAGAGTCTAGATACGAGCTCGGATAGCTTGTACACGGCAAAACTGCGCTCGAAAGTTCGGATTAAAATCTACTCTCTCGAGGGATATCGCGGGTATATAAACCTTCTTGCTCCTCCTTCCCGTTAGTTTGTTAACATTTCCTGACGAATAGGAAATTTTTCAATGACGCCCTTTCAGTCCCGGAGGCGTCTCTTGACTTTAAAAATTTATCGGGATTGGTCAGGGCTTTTGTTTAGGGCCCTAGGTTTTGACCAATGGAGAATTTGTTGAGGTTTATATTTTTATTATCCTCTCGAGATTATCTTGGTGATCTGTCAGGCGGCATTTGTTTGGATTCGGTTATCGTTGTTAGTCTGGTAAAATTTTATTCGTTTTCAAGTGGAAGTTTTCTTCTAAATTTTTATTGATTTTCAAGTGGAGATTTCCTTCTAAAAAGTTTTTATTGCTTTTTAAGTAAAATTTTCCTTTAAAAGAAAGATTTTTATTGCTTTTCAAGCGCGAGTTGTCAACTAGTCAAAGCGAGAATTTCAGACACCGCGAGTTACATCTGGTATGTATCTCCTTTTTTTATTTTTATTTTTACGATTAACCGTCTCCGGTCAGCTGCTTCGCCTGCCAGATCATAGTCTTATTCCCACGCCTGTGATTTTTCAATCATCGCCTTGCGTTCTTTGAAAGAAAAGAATCGTGGAGTCCACAGGACGTAACACATTCTACCCCTCCACTCGTCTTGCCCCGTCGTGTACAGCTCCTCGAACGCGATGATTCCGGGTGGAGGATGAAAGAAGGAGGAGGAGGATGAAGAGATTTTATATTCACTGCCCATCCTCCTCCTTCGTCCATCCCTTCCATTCGCTTGCTCGCCGCGTGTCCGCGATCTTCTCTGCAACTCTTGCAAACTCTGCGATCTGCTACCTGAAAAAGAATAAGTAACTGAAAAAGAAAAGATGACCTCGTACCCCGCGTGTTGTTGGTCGCGATGTTACATTGTAAAAGATGGAGGGAAGAAAAAAAGAATAGACAGTTTTTATCCTCACGGTCTATTCTTTTCTTCTTTCGCCGCTCGTCTTCCACCGTCGTGCCGCCGTGTCCACCAACTCTTCTCTTGTATAGATCCGGGTAACTCGTAGACACATACCTGAAAAAGAAAAAAAGATATTAGAAAAAGATCAAGAGGCCGCCGGGTGCGTGTAGCCGGAGCCCAGTGATGCAAGATTTCACGCGCGACAGCCACTTCGCGACAGCCATCTTGCAGTGGAGGGGGTAGGTCGGCAGCGCAGAGCGCACCGAAAAGATGAGAACCCTTGTCCTTCGAACATAGAAGAGGACAGATATATATCTTTTGTCCTTTATTTTCTTTTGATAGAATAGAGCTACGAATTTCGAGCGAATCCGGAATACTGGCGATAGCGAGTAGGCGATGCGACCCAATATGCAAAAAGAAAATATAAAATATAAAAAATATATTTAATATTATAAAATAATATTAATAAAATTAATATATTTTAAACATAAAGTAACTTATATTTAAAATTTTAATTAAAAATAATTATTAATTAATAATAATTATAATTAATAATTATAAGTATATTTTATATATAAAAATCCACTCTTGGCCAATATATACGCCTTTCTATTAAAAAAGATTTTTTTATCTTTAAAGAAATAATTGTAATAAAATAATATTTTAATTTATAAATATTGTTTAAGATTTTATTCTTTTTATTCCCTATTTATTTTCTACTAATGTATGACGTACATATTGTTGCTCAACGGAAACCGCGAGAAGGTGGTGGTTTCTTCCGTCAAAAAATTTAAAATATTGTATATTGGGAAATGTATTTCAATCATTATATTCGGCTTCCCGACGAGCCGTGTTTACCTTTTTTGCGCGTGTTGATCGTTTTACCGCGCGTCTCGTCTTGTCAAGCAGCTCTCCAATCAGCTGTTTGACACAATAACAATCTAGCGGCAGGTTTTTGACATTTATGTCTTCGAAATTCGTCGAGTCAGCTGTAGACCGTTTTACTATAAACATCTCTCGTTTTCGAGCAATTAGCTCTTGATCAGTATATATATTTCGCTTTAACAAATAGTATAAAGTAACGAAAAATGTGTGTTGAATTGACGAAGCCCCGAAAAGCTCGTAAGCGAAGTTTTGCAGAAGCTTGGCTTACAGACGACCGATACAAATCTTGGGTATGTAAAGTATCATCTGATAGTAGTCTTTATTTTATTGCAGTATATGCAATAAAACTTTTTCGTGCAATTCAACATACATATTAAGACATGCTGATTCCGCGTATCATCAAAATAATATTAAAAAGAATTATCATTTGATAATAATAGTAATGATAATGTTGAGATATCAATAAAAAAATCGCGTAAATCAATATTTAAAAAAGAATGGTTAGATATTGAAGAATTTAAACTTTGGTTGCGTGAAGTGCCACATGACGAAAGTTTATTTTTTTGTTTGATTTGCGATAAATCTATCGCTAGTAGTTTATCGCAAATCCATCGTCATGCAGAATCCAAAACACATATAAATATATATAAAAAATATTTAGAAAAAAATCAATCAAATTTAGAAGATTTAAATATGCAAAATAAATCTCTTTTGCCATTTAATGAACGTAAAAAATCCGCGGAAATCAGATATGCAGCATTAATTGCTGATAAAAACATTTCTCATCAAAATGCAATAGAGATTCTTACATTTTTTCAACAAATAGGAGAAGATCCTGACGTATTGAAAAGCATGAGCATGAGTCGAACGAAATGTAAAAGCATTATTACAAACGTTTTGTGTCCGATTGAGACGGATCGTGTCGTCAATAAGTTCAGTTTTTATTGACGAAACATCAGACATATCTAATAATAAATGGATGACTTTTTTTGTCCGATACGTTGATTCGGAGACATTAGATGTTCGCTCGCAATTAGTCAAATTAATCGATATTGATGCCAAAGATTCAAGCGCAGAAAAGTTGTTTCAGGCATTTAAATGTGAAATGTGGAAACTGCAGATACCATTTCCAAATATTGTTGCCTTGTCGTGCGATAACGCATCTGTTATGACAGGGAAATATTTATTGTTCAAAAAAAAGTTGGAAGAACTATGTCCACGTTTACTAACTTTAACGTGCCCTTGCCACTCCGCTGCATTAGCAGCGCATACTGCATGTAATAAAATACCTGCGTATTGCAATGAATTTATAAAAAAAATTTCTAATTATTTGAACAGCAGCCCAAAACGTACAGCAATTTTCAGAGAATTTTGTGAATGTTTCCAAGAAACAAATCGCAAAATATTAAAATTATGTGATACACGCTGGCTGTCTCATTATTTATGTGTCGAACGACTTCTTGAATTTTGGGATACAATTAAATATTTTCTTAAATGGTTGTAAGGGAAAAAAAAAATTCTGGAGAATATCTACTGTCTATGATGAACAACGTAGAACTAAAAGCTTATTTTCTTTTTTTTAAATATACTTTAAATTTCTTTAATGCATTTAATGCATTTTTTCAAGCATTAGAAACCAGAATTCATTTATTACAACCAAAATCCAAAAAATTTCTTTTCCAAATCTGGTTCTCGCGGATAACTCGAGAGAAGCCAGAGCACACTCTACCCCTTTGACCGACTGTTTCGGGTTTCCCGGTCGAATCGGAAGACTCCTTACGGACAGCTGCGAGACCTCTCAGCCGAGACGGAGTACACTCTATCTCAATAGTCCGAGTCGTTGTCTAGTGACCTGACGGGAATCGGATCGGGAGATGGAATGCCAATCCTAGGATCTAGGGCTCCTTTTATACCCGCTCGGAGCTAGATCTGCGGCCGTTTGATAACGGTACTTGCCGCGGCGGTAGGCTTCGGCCGGATTCGGCAGCCATCGGGCGCGCTCGGCGCGGCGGTATACGTGCCGTATATCGCCGTATACGATGGGTATATGCCATACGCATATTCGTATGCCGTTCGACGGCATTGTAATTGCGCCAGATTAGGAGGCGCAATGCGCCTGCTGCATTGCCCGGCTGGTGTTCGCCGGGCGCAGCCTTTCGACGGAGAGTCGGGAACGATGGGGGGATGCATCGTTACATCACCCCCCATTTAAGGATGCCTGAATTTTGAGGCATTAGACACCGGATATATTTCAGCGGATGCGGCGGGTGTATCGCAATTCTCCTCGTTTCGAGAAACGCAAAATCCAGTACCCGTGCTCGGCGGAATGTATTTTGTACCGTCGAGACACATGTACGGCGAAATATGGGACCTCGAAAATGATGCCCGGGGCGACCTGGCATCGGATCGGCGGCAGAG
>NW_028141336.1:55000-57500 GCF_030444845.1 Prenolepis imparis | reverse complement strand
TTCTTAATAGAGGCATACCAAGCCCGCCACTCTGTATCGGCGCATGAAAGTATCCAGCAGGAACATCATGGGGAAAACGCAGCCATCGCCGTACCGCAGTTCGTACGACGACATCCATGCCCTTGAGGGTTTTGGCCGAGACCGATCCCACTGCCCAGCGGTGATAATACCGAGGGAGGAGACAGTCACGCAACAACCCCAGCCTCTGTTGAGGCTTTAAGGGTGCCCTCGTTAGTTGCTCGATGGCTTGAGCTAAGGGCGGATCTTTTGCGAATTCCCTAGCACCTTGATATCTGCAGCTCAGGTACGCCCAGACATCGACGGGGGATCTCTGCGGGATCAACGCTCCCCCCACGGTGAAGTAAGGCGTGGTGTCCACCTTCACCTTTTTGTCTCTGCCGGACGCCACCATGGACAGCACGCCGGTTTTCTTAGCGTTTATGTCAAGTCCATTACGCATAAGGGCGGCATGAAGCCGTGTCAGGTTCTCCTGCAGACCACTTCTGATAGAGGCAAGGAGCACAATGTCGTCAGCATAGCCCAGAGCACCCACGAGTCTTGCACCCATCCGATAACCAACGTCCCCCGAGAGAATTCCCAGTGCTCTATCCACGACCAGATTGAACAGCAGGGGCGACAACGGATCACCCTGTCTCACGCCTATTTTAATGGCCGACACTTCCCCAGTGCCGGATCCTTGCAGTTCCGTCCGCGCACTCGAATAGACGGCCCTTATGTACTCTCTAAACTCCCGAGGGAGCCCCAGCTCTTCGAGAGTAGCATGTATGGCGGCGTGCGCAACCGTGTCGAAAGCTTTCGACAGGTCGACGCACGCCAGATGTAACGAACGACAGCGCCTCCGGCATCCCCAAGCACGGCGGACAGGACTGTGACGTTCTCACACACCCCATCCACCGGCCGGAACTCCCTTTGGCGCGTGTCGAACACATCAAGGGCCGCCAATCTCTTTGCTAGAATTTTGTGGAAGTGTCTTATTATGACGGATCCTATGCTGAGAGGTCGGTATTCCGCCGGTCCAGGCCGGTCGGACATACCTCCCTTCTCTAGAAATACCGTTCTGGTTGTGGCGATCGACGAGGGTATCGTTCTTGCCAGAAGCAGCAGATTGAATAGAAGCGCACGAAGAATAGTTGGAACAGCGTTCCACATCCTCGGCGTAATCTGATCCAATCCGGGCGCAGTGCCAGTCCTTACGGAAATCCTCCCCACCTCCACAGGTGTTACAGGATCCCAGAGCAAGGTCCTATCCGCCGCGGGACCTGGGTCCGCGGCAGCGCCCTCGCCGAGGCCTTCGAGATGAATCCCTCTGGCACCCGACGGACGGCTCCGGCCAGCACTCGCTACTTGTCTCGCCTCTCCGTACAACTCACGCAAGGCCGTCATGTCTCCATCCGCACCACTGGAGGCCTCCATAATGGGGCGCCAGCAGTTATAGAATTCGACAGCGGACGGACGCTTACGCATCGAGTCGCCGTCGAGGATATGCGACAGACAAGTCTTCTTGTTCTTTTTGTAGAGGGACTGCACATGTGCATATTCCCTCCTCTTCTTCTGCTCCCTGTTCTCTCGTTTGTAAGGGGGACGGCGCTTCTCCGTCGACACGCGCCGTGGAGGGCGCACAGATATTGGCGGCGGGAAGATCCCGGCTAACCATCTCTCGATGGCCAGCACGTCGACCACCCCCGCCGCGAGAGCATTTCTTGCCGTGCCAACAAGAATATCAGCCCCATAGCTGCGGAACGCCGAACTCCGCTCCAAGAGTGATTGTATCATGTCCCGCAGCCTCTGAGCGTTCTGCTCAGGGGGAGGCTGATGTGCGCTTAGATCATCTTGGTTAGCCTCTATGCTCGCAGGGGCGGCGTCGGCTCCTATCATCGCCGCGCCAGCCCCATCGCCCTCATCGATCTCAACCACATGTCGCGATTGGATCTCTTGGCAGAAGCCTCTAACCATCTCTTGATAAGCCTCCTGTCGACGCTTACCTTTGACGGCATCGAGACTCCTATGGGGGAACTTCTCCTGTAGATGTAGGTTCATAAAGAGAACTCCCCCGGCTGAGTTGGCAGCAGCCTCAGCGCGAGCCATGAGACTAACCTCCTCCACAGACCACCTGGGTTTAACGCGATCAACATCGATAGCGCTGTTGGCCGCCAACGGGTGAACCCGCATGTGGACCCCAAGGCCACGCTTGGTCTGGAACTTCGCCGGGCAATGCTCGCAGCCGAACATGGATATTTCCTTTTCCTGGCTGCCGTGCTCAGCCAGGCTGGCCCCGCTAGTGATTCGCAAGGGACCAGCGACGACCCCGTCAGGGTCCTCCGCAACAGCGGCTTGCTCATTTTGGCGAGCTCTCGCACGCAGTTCCCGGGCCATCCGAGAACCCGGGATTACATTTTCACTTAATTCGTTCATTCATAATTTTACTGCGTGTGGGGGGCAAACGGATTGACAGCCGAGAGCCCCCCGAAAGCCGGGTCTT
>NW_028141336.1:45000-50000 GCF_030444845.1 Prenolepis imparis | reverse complement strand
TAGTAATGTCATCTTCTATATATATTGACCGATATATTTTTTAATTATTTAAAGTTAGCAATATGAAAACTATAAGAATAATAAATATTAAAAGTATATTCACAATAAAAATATGTATTGGTACACTTATAAAAATATCTGTGCAATTCACGGTAAAACTGATGAATACTACACAAATATATAACGTTTTAAAAGTATAGAATGAATATCCATAAATGATTTAAAAATTGCAATTGACCTTGAAATGTTGAAAATGCATATATATTATTTATACAGCAAGTGTAATAACATATATGCTTTTAAAAAGACAAACTCCACAAAAAATAGTGAAATTCTATAGAAAACAAACCTTACAAATATAAAAACATACGTCAAGTACATGAAAAAAGATCCGAATAAGAACGTAACAGAAATGTTTAAAAATAAATTTAAATTTGATAGTGATATCTGGCAAAAAATCTTGCTAAAAAGGAAAAATACACCAAGCATATTAAAAAATATTCAAATTTATATGCAATAAATATTAATTTTAAAAATATTACACTAATTACTAAACTGCTTACAAATAGATGTGCGAGTAATATAACTAATCAAGTATTTATGTTATATGCGTGCTATATCAATTTATAATAATCGATGTTGAGTGTGCGATTAGAAGTCATTTAATTTGCAAAGTATATCATATATATTATAGAATATTTAATTTGAAAGAAAATTTCTCGTAAACTATATGTAAGTCGTATAAAACAAACTTACAAAAGCAAAGTTGGTATGCCCAGGTCGCATTAAAACATTGTTACAAATTTGTGTTGCTTAATTATTTTATATATATGTATATATTGTATATAAATTGTTCTTATATCATATATTTATATATTTATATAATATTAAAATTATCATTAACATTTATTAACAGTATACAAAATGTTAATTTTATGTAAAAATATAATGCATGTTAAAAAAGAATATATAGAAGAATATATGATTTATAAAGTATTCAAAGAGTACTCATTAAAATTTCAATTTCTAGATATATATACACTTCTATATATTATGTACATATAATATACATATATTGTCATTAATACATCACATCATGCATATATTCTTATCAACATATATAAGTACTATCAACATATCAGATAGTAAAAAATATTTAATTTAAGATACTACGTAAGTAGTACCAAAGATAGTACGAAAGTAGTAAAAAATAGTTTTAAATTAAGATTTCTATTATATTTTTTAAAGGTATTATACAAATATTTTAGAAAAAGTATCAAAATATTTAATATATTTATAAAATGTACCGTAATGTGACTCTCTTGATCGCGCTAATTTTGCTTTGGTAATTTTGTTTTATATGATTTAATGTTTATGAGAAATTTTTTTTCAAATAATACATTCTCTAAGATATATTTTGGAAGGATTTCTACTCGAATTCAACATCGATTATAAATTGATATAGCAGATAACAAATATTTGGCAAATTATATTGATCTCATCTCTTTTTCTAAACGATTTATCATTCTGTTAATAGTAACATTTTTCAAAATCTATATTTATTGTATACTTAATTTATATTTATTGTATTTTTATACTTGGCATGTTTTTTCCTTTTTTAGAAAAGTTTTTTGAAATGATTTTATTAAAAAAAACAACAGTTTTATATTTCAGAAAAAGAGAAGATGAAGAGAGATATATTCTAAAGGTAGATATATAGACATATTCTGAAAAGAGATATATTCGAAATAATTTATTACAATTATTAAGAATTCATTAAATTGATTACTTTAATTGTCATTATAAAGATAGTATTTACAACATTAATATACTTGTTTAAATGAGATAAATAAACAGAAATGTTTCAAAAAACCTTCCTATAATAGAATTATTATGTTTTAATCGTCTTATTATTCGGAAATTGAAGACAATAATTTTAATATTTATTATCATGCCAAAAATTTATTAAATGTTTATAAACTTATACCACAAATAATATTTACTTGTAATCTGTAAAGATTCAAATGCATTTTTTTTAATAATTCAAGGAAAAATCATTTATATAAATTATTATATAAATTTAATTAATCCAATCGCAAAACAAATCTCTTTATATATTCATGATATAAAAACTTTTTTAAAACCCGCCAGCCGAAGCCGGGGGCCTTCGCGATACCATAAGGTACGCCTATTTAGCAGGCTAGAGTCTCGTTCGTTATCGGAATTAACCAGACAAATCGCTCCACCAACTAAGAACGGCCATGCACCACCACCCACCGAATCAAGAAAGAGCTATCAATCTGTCAATCCTTCCGGTGTCTGGGCCTGGTGAGGTTTCCCGTGTTGAGTCAAATTAAGCCGCAGGCTCCACTCCTGGTGGTGCCCTTCCGTCAATTCCTTTAAGTTTCAGCTTTGCAACCATACTTCCCCCGGAACCCAAAAGCTTTGGTTTCCCGGAAGCTGCCCGCCGAGTCATCGGAGGAACTTCGGCGGATCGCTAGCTGGCATCGTTCATGGTTAGAACTAGGGCGGTATCTGATCGCCTTCGAACCTCTAACTTTCGTTCTTGATTAATGAAAACATTTTTGGCAAATGCTTTCGCTTCTGTCCGTCTTGCGACGATCCAAGAATTTCACCTCTAACGTCGCAATACGAATGCCCCCATCTGTCCCTATTAATCATTACCTCGGGGTTCCGAAAACCAACAAAATAGAACCGAGGTCCTATTCCATTATTCCATGCACGCAGTATTCAGGCGAAGGTAGCCTGCTTTAAGCACTCTAATTTGTTCAAAGTAAACGTACCGGCCCGACTCGACACTCAGTAAAGAGCACCGCGACGGGATATTAGTTGGGCCGCCCCTCGCGAGGCTAAGCCCACCGGTAGGACGTCCCACATCACGCCAGTTAAACACCGCGAGCGGTGAACCGACGGTGTGCGACACAGATTCAACTACGAGCTTTTTAACCGCAACAACTTTAATATACGCTATTGGAGCTGGAATTACCGCGGCTGCTGGCACCAGACTTGCCCTCCAATGGATCCTCGTTAAAGGATTTAAAGTGTACTCATTCCGATTACGGGGCTTCGGATGAGTCCCGTATCGTTATTTTTCGTCACTACCTCCCCGTGCCGGGAGTGGGTAATTTGCGCGCCTGCTGCCTTCCTTGGATGTGGTAGCCGTTTCTCAGGCTCCCTCTTCGGAATCGAACCCTGATTCCCCGTTACCCGTTACAACCATGGTAGGCGCAGAACCTACCATCGACAGTTGATAAGGCAGACATTTGAAAGATGCGTCGCCGGTGCTAGGACCGTGCGATCAGCACAAAGTTATTCAGAGTCACCAAAATAAACGGTGGACGAACGGCGAGCCGCCCGCCACCGATTGGTTTTGATCTAATAAAAGCGTCCCTTCCATCACTGGTCGGGACTCTGTTTTGCATGTATTAGCTCTAGAATTACCACAGTTATCCAAGTAAATGTGGGTACAATCTAATGAACCATAACTGATTTAATGAGCCATTCGCGGTTTCACCTTAATTCGGCATGCACTGAGACATGCATGGCTTAATCTTTGAGACAAGCATATGACTACTGGCAGGATCAACCAGGGAGCTTCGTGTTCGGTTACTCGCAAGGAGTAACTCGCGAGCGAGCCCGAGAGACTCGTCGCTAGCTCTCTTGAGCGCGCGTCCGGTGGCCCGGTGTTAATCGGGCACCGACGCGACGCTCGTGTGCCGTTTCATTGCCGCCGGTCTTGCTTAGCCGGTCGGCGACACTGTGTGCGTTGCGTAAAGTATACGCGAGAGAACGACAAGGTTCGCTAAGAACTGCCTTCTCTCTCCTCTTGATTATCCTTGTTATATCTCTGTTGATATATATATTATTATCATCGACTTTTCTTTTCTTATACAAAGATCATATACTCATTCTCATTCTCCCAAAATGTTAAAATGCTCGGGTCTCGAAAGACCCGCGCGATTTACCCTGACGCTAGATCGACGGTGCCGATGCTTAGACGTCGAGGACAAATTCTGTCTGGTTCGTACGTTCAAGAACGACCAGTAAAAATCTTTCGCTACGGCGTACAAAGCGAGCGGGAAGAGCGTTTCTTGCCCTTCCGCCAACTCGTATCCGTGGAGTAAATGTTCGGTAAGCGCGACGATTCCACTGCTGCGTTCAAAACGAGAGGGAATCGCGCGGCCAACACACTAGATGCGTGCGCGCCACATAAGAGCCATTCGGTCTTGCGACACCGACTCGTGGCAATGCTGTGATCGTATAAACAAGTGTGTATATTTTACGCGCGTTCAGCGGCGAACGAGTGGAGCGCGTATCGCAATCTCCGCCGCCAAGGAGAATTACGACAAGACGACGACAACGAGTCGTAACGTCTTTGCGAGACAACAAGTCTCTTCCAAGAGACTTGCCCGTGTACTGCTCGATTATTATTCGTGGTTTCCTTCTTTCCCTATTAATATAAAGTTAGAGTACGCACGAAACGTTCGAGACGCGCGGAACGCGACGTACTTCTGCTACATAGTCGTGATTCAAAAGTACGTTTCTCGACTCGTCCGACTCGCCCGACTCGCTCGACTCGTTCGTAACGCCGAGCGCGACGTATCTCTTATAGTACCCAACCGGCCGACCGGGCGGTCGGCGACGCACGGTCCTACGCACGGACGCATACGAGCGCGAGCGTCAAATGGACAGCGCAATCGAGACTACGTCGCGACAGTCTCGGTCGCCGGCGGTACCTCTGGCCGCGGGCGGCACCTCCGATCGCCGGCGGTACCTCCGGTTACCGGCGGCACCTTCGGTCGCCGGTGGCACCTCCGGAACGTCGAGAATTTATTCAGAGTCCTACGGCTGTAGGGCGTCAACTCCGAAACATTTACGGGCGAACAGCGCCGAAACGGCTAGAGATACGGGAAAAAACGTTTCGGACGAACGTGTCATCGCTCTCGGAGTATCGTCAGACCGCGTAGACATATTTTCTA
>NW_028141336.1:35000-40000 GCF_030444845.1 Prenolepis imparis | reverse complement strand
GAGCTCCTGTCTGCTCCCTTTCCGTTGGTGTTTTCCTTTATTCTCACCAGTTCTCTCATTATCTCGCTATACATTTTATCGACATTTTTATTTTCATTTGCAACCGGCGGGTCAATCATATCGTACAATCTATTGATCGAGGCTTCCCAATTATTCGGAACCTCGTACGGTTTCCGTGCCTCGTTAATCAGGCCTTCTCTCCAAGCATCGTCCGGGATCGTGGCTGGCAACTCTATGGTTGACTCAGCATGCGCGACCGGTGCTTCGGCTTGCTGTATTGTCGGTGCCTCCTCTCGTGCAGGAGGGTGGGCAGGGAGGGGCTCAACTGACCTCCAGCGACGTCTGGCGTCACTTATTTGTTTATTGGTTTTGCCAGGGAAGTGTTCCATCAGTTTAATATTGATGCTTCTTTCGCCCTGAAATCTGTCGCTAAGCTCTTTAAGTCTGCATAACTCCTCTTCTGACCACACGGTGAGCTTTCTACCACTCACTCCGACAGCTCCTTCTGCTGCGTCAGTTCTTTTTTGATTCCGAAGGTTCGGATGTTCGTGCCTTTCATGTTGACTGAGGCCAGTCTTGGAATCGAAGGTTCTCGGGCAGACGTCGCATTGGTATGCTCCGTCTGGGCCATTCATTTCACCCTTACATTTAGCGTAATGGCAGCGCCAGGCATGAACCTTGGAAAAGCGCTTATTGCATTTTACACATGTCCAGATGACATGCACCATAGGATGCTCTTTCTCAATGTGTACACTCAGCTGTTTAGATCCGATACAGCTGATGTTCGAGCCTAGCTCATAACATTTCGGGCAGCTCAAGGCCGCCTCAATACTTCCTTGGATGTCATAGGTTTGTTTAGCCCGAATTGGCCTAAGGTCCCATCGCCCGTCCGACGACGCCCCTGGGACACGAGCGTCGCTCGCGCTACTTCGCTTTTTCGCCGCACAGGCAGCAGATGCCTCGCCAGAAATGCAAACGAAAGCATCCGCCTCCGAGGCTTCTTCTGAGACACTATCCATATTTAACTCCTTGTGTAGAACGTCGCTTGGAGTCAACCACGACGATCGGGCACTCAAGGCTGCTCCTCACCCCGACGGTCTAGTTGGGTGCTGGTATCATAACCAATTTAAGCAGATACGAGCTTTGGGTGGTGATTCTCCTTGTGGGAGTTCGTGGTTCCACTTTTTCACAGATTAACTGTTCACCCTTGTTGGCGAATTGCCATGATTTCCATTATGCGCTCGCACCGCAGGCTGGTGTTCGCCAGTTTGAAACCAGCTGCGGGCTTGGCCCTCATTGGCCTTGCTCCAACTTGGGAGTAACTATGACTCTCTCGGCCCTCAAAGCAACACGCCGCGAGCGGACTTGAGAGAGTATAGTTGGGACGCGATGCGAATACATAGCCTCTCGCATCCAAGTTGTACACACACCTCCTCGTGGTCCTCCCGGTAACGTCGCCTCCTTGCAAAACGGTAGTGCGACGGCTGAGTTGTGTACAGCGATTAAAGCGTCTTTAACGCCCAGAAATTGGCTTTTAGCCACCAAAACGACCGTCGGGGTGATGAGCAGCCTAGAATTGCCAACGAATACTGAGTGCACCTGGAACTTGGGCCAACATTAATTGGTGCTAGCGGTACGATTCCGTACCAGGGAACAAAAAAGCATGCATGGGGCTAGCAACCCCTTGCGTGAATTATACAGTCGCTAAATATAGATTAAGGAGTGCCTCGGACGGTGGGGGAGCCGATCCCGCTCCCTCGACGAGCCGGCAGGGGATCAATGCTGATGTCAAAGTTAAGAACGAGGACTATGAGATTAGAGTTCCCTTTGTAAGAAGAAGTTGCCAACAGTGTCTAAATAACGGGCGAGGGAACTTTATGGCGCTCAACCTAAACGATGAGATTAGGCACATTGCCGAGTGTCATGCAGACAAGGAGATAGCGTATGTCTGCATGAATTGTGATAAGCGATATCAAAGGAAACATGCGGCCTTATGCCACGTACCAAAATGCACTGGCCCGGTGCAGACTCCGCCCAGTTGGGAGGTGTGTGCGGAATGCAACAAAGCTTTTAAAACAAAGTCCGGCCTCTCTCAACATGAAAGGCACGATCATCCGGACATCAGAAACGCGGCCCGAGCAGGCGGGCCCGCGCCGAAAGCACATACCTCCCGAAAAGGGAAAGTATTTACAGAAGAAGAGGAGAACCGGATGTTGGATTTGGAGGTCCGATTCAGAGGAGAGAGGAACGTTGCTAGTCTTATGACGGAGTTTCTACCAGGTAAAACTGGGAAACAGATCAGAGACAAGAGAGCGACAGCAACGTACAAGAAGAGAAGGGACGCGATCCTGGTTCAATTAGAAGAGATTGAGGAAGAACAAGAGATGGAGGAAGCGGAGCAGGAAATTAGAATGATAGATGTGTCCGAGGAGGGTGATGAATTGCCTGCCCCTCCCGGAGATCCGCCACATCCAAACGCGGAGGATTTGTCCCGCAACGAGACCGACAAGGCGGTGCAGAGTGGAGATGGAGCGGATAAGGGAAGTATTGATGTGCCCGTGGAAGGTGATGAGTTGCCTGTCCCTCCCGGGGATCCGCCACATCCAAACGCGGAAGAGCTGGCCCGCAACGGCACCGACACGGCGGTGCCGAACATAGCGGAAGCCTCGGACTCGCTCGCAGAAGCTATCTGGAAAGAGGGAATAGCGACAAAAGTAATGCAAGGCGAAATCCCTGAAGCTATTCCAACCGAGATGGCGGCTTGCGTCCAGCTGCTCAAAGGCGTACTAGAGAGTATTGCTTGTAACGGAAGCATTATGCCAACAAGGCAAGAATTGGACATGGTGGACATAGCAGTAAGCGAGGTGCTGCATGGCTGCAGCGAGATCAAGAAAGGTAAAAGGAAAGTGCGTGGAAAGACCAAAAGCAAAGGCAAAAAACAGTTCAAATACGCAAGAACTCAGGAGTTGTACAGGAAAAATCCAGGTCTACTAGTCAAATATGTAAGGGAAAAGATAGACTGGACTGAGGAATCAAAAGTCGACCTCAACACAACCAATATACAGTGCCTGTACAACTCACTATGGGGCACCAAGCCACAAATAAACCTCCCCGATTTTGGGGAGGTCGAGCCAAAGCTGGCGGTCGAGGATGTCTTTACCCAGATCTCGTATAAAGAAATAAGAGACAGGATAAATCGGACAAAGACCAATGTGGCACCAGGACCGGACGGCCTAACAAAAACTGATGTTAGCCACGCTGCGGTCATAGAAATTCTCCGGCTCTGGTATAACATAATTATGGTCCGTGCATATCAACCAGATGCCTGGAGAACAAATAGAACCACGCTGTTGCGCTATAGGTCGATAGTTCGTGACCTGGTTCTTATCTTGCCCCAAAGAGGGGCAAGATAAGAACCAGGTCACGAACTATCGACCTATAACGATCAGTTCGATTCTGGCTCGACTATATTGGGGAATAATCGACCAAAAACTGAGAAGGTGCATCTCAATGACACCTCGTCAAAAAGGCTTCACATCAGAAGCGGGATGTTTTAATAACGTGCATATTTTCAGTGAGCTGCTCAGGCACTCCAAAACATCAGAAGGTGTGGTCGCAGTGCAATTGGACGTCTCCAAAGCTTTTGATACGATCCCACACGAGGCTATTGGGGTCGCTCTGCGAAAGAAGGGGCTGCCCGAGTTAGTGGTGCGACTCGTGGTGGACTCCTACAAAAAGGTGCGCACAGTAATAAAGAATAAGGAGGATATAATCGAGATTAAACTCCAGCGCGGGGTCAAGCAGGGGAACCCCCTGTCGCCATTACTATTCAACTTGGTAATGGAACCTATGTTACTAGCGCTGGAAGGTCAACCGGGCTACAAAATTGGAGATGAGGCAGGCATCTCGGTACTGGCTTTTGCCGACGACTTAATTCTAACGGCAAAAACAACACCACAAGCCAGTCATCTGCTAGGATTGGCGGAAGGATACCTAAAGGCTCTAGGTATGAGCATTGCAGCTAAGAAGTGCGCAGCCTTCCGCATTACTATTACTAAAGACTCCTGGTACCTAGCAGATCCCGGTTTGACTCTATTAAGTGGAGACGGTATCCCGTATGCGGATGCGGGTACCACACTAAAATACCTTGGGGTAAGAATATCTCCTTGGGCTGGTATTGATATTAAGGGCCTAAAGGACGACCTCTGCTCAGCGATCCAGGGAATTAAAAACCTGGCGCTGAAACCTCACCAAAAGGTAAATCTGATCTCCACATACCTGGTCCCGCACTACCTGTATCAGCTGGTGCTGGCAGTACCGCCAGTAACCTATCTTAGGCAACTGGACCAGGAGTTACGGGTAGTGGTTAAAGATATTTACCACTTGCAGCAGTCTACGGCAAATGGATTATTATACTGCGGCAAGAGAGACGGGGGACTAGGTTTCCCTAAACTAGAGACTGTGGTGGTGAGTTCTAGTTTAAGGGCAGGACTCAAATTTATTGAGTCCGAGGACAAGATGATGCGAGCTCTAGCAGAGGCGGCAGGCATGGTGAACCGTCTCAAGAGTCTGTCGGCCTCTGCCCGAATCAATTGGCCTATTAACATGAACAGCATAAAGCAGTTCAAGAGTCTAGCGAGAAGACAAGAGCTCGCATCGTGGGCAGCTCTGGTGGCGCAAGGAAAGTCGGTTAAGTCTCTCACCGACGATAAAATTGGAAATGCATGGCTTTATAATCCAATGCTCCTGAAGCCATGCAGATTTATAACGGCCCTTAAAATGCGCACCAACACCACCGTAAACAGAGTAGCGTTAAATAGAGCTGGCCCGGTGGCGGATGTAAGGTGCAGAAAATGCAAAGCGTTGCCAGAAACGCTAGGACACATACTGGGACAGTGCACGGTAATGAAGGAGCACACTATCCGCCGCCACAATGAGATCGTGGATCTCATTATTAACAAAATAACAAGTAGAAACAAGGAGGTAGCGGTAACGAGGGA
>NW_028141336.1:25000-30000 GCF_030444845.1 Prenolepis imparis | reverse complement strand
ACCACATCCAAGGAAGGCAGCAGGCGCGCAAATTACCCACTCCCGGCACGGGGAGGTAGTGACGAAAAATAACGATACGGGACTCATCCGAGGCCCCGTAATCGGAATGAGTACACTTTAAATCCTTTAACGAGGATCCATTGGAGGGCAAGTCTGGTGCCAGCAGCCGCGGTAATTCCAGCTCCAATAGCGTATATTAAAGTTGTTGCGGTTAAAAAGCTCGTAGTTGAATCTGTGTCGCACACCGTCGGTTCACCGCTCGCGGTGTTTAACTGGCGTGATGTGGGACGTCCTACCGGTGGGCTTAGCCTCGCGAGGGGCGGCCCAACTAATATCCCGTCGCGGTGCTCTTTACTGAGTGTCGAGTCGGGCCGGTACGTTTACTTTGAACAAATTAGAGTGCTTAAAGCAGGCTACCTTCGCCTGAATACTGCGTGCATGGAATAATGGAATAGGACCTCGGTTCTATTTTGTTGGTTTTCGGAACCCCGAGGTAATGATTAATAGGGACAGATGGGGGCATTCGTATTGCGACGTTAGAGGTGAAATTCTTGGATCGTCGCAAGACGGACAGAAGCGAAAGCATTTGCCAAAAATGTTTTCATTAATCAAGAACGAAAGTTAGAGGTTCGACGGCGATCAGATACCGCCCTAGTTCTAACCATAAACGATGCCAGCTAGCGATCCGCCGAAGTTCCTTCGATGACTCGGCGGGCAGCTTCCGGGAAACCAAAGCTTTTGGGTTCCGGGGGAAGTATGGTTGCAAAGCTGAAACTTAAAGGAATTGACGGAAGGGCACCACCAGGAGTGGAGCCTGCGGATTAATTTGACTCAACACGGGAAACCTCACCAGGCCCAGACACCGGAAGGATTGACAGATTGATAGCTCTTTCTTGATTCGGTGGGTGGTGGTGCATGGCCGTTCTTAGTTGGTGGAGCGATTTGTCTGGTTAATTCCGATAACGAACGAGACTCTAGCCTGCTAAATAGGCGTACCTTATGGTATCGCGAAGGCCCCCGGCTTCGGCTGGCGGGTTTTAAAAAAGTTTTTATATCATGAATATATAAAGAGATTTGTTTTGCGATTGGATTAATTAAATTTATATAATAATTTATATAAATGATTTTTCCTTGAATTATTAAAAAAAATGCATTTGAATCTTTACAGATTACAAGTAAATATTATTTGTGGTATAAGTTTATAAACATTTAATAAATTTTTGGCATGATAATAAATATTAAAATTATTGTCTTCAATTTCCGAATAATAAGACGATTAAAACATAATAATTCTATTATAGGAAGGTTTTTTGAAACATTTCTGTTTATTTATCTCATTTAAACAAGTATATTAATGTTGTAAATACTATCTTTATAATGACAATTAAAGTAATCAATTTAATGAATTCTTAATAATTGTAATAAATTATTTCGAATATATCTCTTTTCAGAATATGTCTATATATCTACCTTTAGAATATATCTCTCTTCATCTTCTCTTTTTCTGAAATATAAAACTGTTGTTTTTTTTAATAAAATCATTTCAAAAAACTTTTCTAAAAAAGGAAAAAACATGCCAAGTATAAAAATACAATAAATATAAATTAAGTATACAATAAATATAGATTTTGAAAAATGTTACTATTAACAGAATGATAAATCGTTTAGAAAAAGAGATGAAATCAATATAATTTGCCAAATATTTGTTATCTGCTATATCAATTTATAATCGATGTTGAATTCGAGTAGAAATCCTTCCAAAATATATCTTAGAGAATGTATTATTTGAAAAAAAATTTCTCATAAACATTAAATCATATAAAACAAAATTACCAAAGCAAAATTAGCGCGATCAAGAGAGTCACATTACGGTACATTTTATAAATATATTAAATATTTTGATACTTTTTCTAAAATATTTGTATAATACCTTTAAAAAATATAATAGAAATCTTAATTTAAAACTATTTTTTACTACTTTCGTACTATCTTTGGTACTACTTACGTAGTATCTTAAATTAAATATTTTTTACTATCTGATATGTTGATAGTACTTATATATGTTGATAAGAATATATGCATGATGTGATGTATTAATGACAATATATGTATATTATATGTACATAATATATAGAAGTGTATATATATCTAGAAATTGAAATTTTAATGAGTACTCTTTGAATACTTTATAAATCATATATTCTTCTATATATTCTTTTTTAACATGCATTATATTTTTACATAAAATTAACATTTTGTATACTGTTAATAAATGTTAATGATAATTTTAATATTATATAAATATATAAATATATGATATAAGAACAATTTATATACAATATATACATATATATAAAATAATTAAGCAACACAAATTTGTAACAATGTTTTAATGCGACCTGGGCATACCAACTTTGCTTTTGTAAGTTTGTTTTATACGACTTACATATAGTTTACGAGAAATTTTCTTTCAAATTAAATATTCTATAATATATATGATATACTTTGCAAATTAAATGACTTCTAATCGCACACTCAACATCGATTATTATAAATTGATATAGCACGCATATAACATAAATACTTGATTAGTTATATTACTCGCACATCTATTTGTAAGCAGTTTAGTAATTAGTGTAATATTTTTAAAATTAATATTTATTGCATATAAATTTGAATATTTTTTAATATGCTTGGTGTATTTTTCCTTTTTAGCAAGATTTTTTGCCAGATATCACTATCAAATTTAAATTTATTTTTAAACATTTCTGTTACGTTCTTATTCGGATCTTTTTTCATGTACTTGACGTATGTTTTTATATTTGTAAGGTTTGTTTTCTATAGAATTTCACTATTTTTTGTGGAGTTTGTCTTTTTAAAAGCATATATGTTATTACACTTGCTGTATAAATAATATATATGCATTTTCAACATTTCAAGGTCAATTGCAATTTTTAAATCATTTATGGATATTCATTCTATACTTTTAAAACGTTATATATTTGTGTAGTATTCATCAGTTTTACCGTGAATTGCACAGATATTTTTATAAGTGTACCAATACATATTTTTATTGTGAATATACTTTTAATATTTATTATTCTTATAGTTTTCATATTGCTAACTTTAAATAATTAAAAAATATATCGGTCAATATATATAGAAGATGACATTACTATCTCAACATTATAAAATTAAATACTTGATTAAATACTAAATATATTTATGGTAATGAATAAATTTGTATTTTTGTATGTTTTTCAACAGAATTTCTGTTTTTTATATTTATAATATGTACTTTTTCTTACTAGCAATCCAGATGCAGGACAATATTTGAGTTTTCCATCTATAAGATGTAGCATGCAACGTGAACGTATGAAGAGCCGACCACCTGTACCTGATACATTAGCATCATTACGCAATATTCTTGAAAACTGTGATATAATGAAAAATGTTTATAAAAAAAGCGTAACTACAAATTATGGAAAACTTGCAATAATTTTATCAACTAAATATTTACTAGAAGCTTTATCATCTGCTACTGAAATCTACGTAGATGGAACATTTTCTGTAAGTACAATTGTTTCCATATATATATAATTTTAATAAAAAATTGTAATAGTATCCATACAATAGAAAGATGCAGAAACATTGTACAGATCTTACATTGAAACATTGTAATATAGTATTGCATTTCAACTTACAAGATTGTAACATTGCTGTAATTGAAATATTCTCTACTGTATGGGATTTACAATGGCAAACAAATAACAGTATTTATAAAAGTAAATTATTATAGTATATAATGTAATTTTGAGTCAAATTATGAAGAATGTTTTGTACATATCTTTCTTAAGGTTCTTCCACGCAAGCCTCATATTGCGCAACTCTACTCTGTACATATACGATACATGGATATGGTAAGATATTTAATTGAAATTTTTGAAACCTTATTAAGATTTTTGAAACATCAGACAAATTTATTTTTCCAGGGCATTGCAGTATTATTTATATTGTGTGATACACGTACAACTTCTATGTATGATGTTTTGTGGGATAAAATTACACAGATGGTACCACAACTTGAACAAAACATTAATTTTATAATGAGTGATTTTGAAACGGCTGCAGTAAAATCGCTTAGTACGAAGTTTCCCAGAGCAAATTTAACTGGATGTTGGTTTCATTTTAATCAGGTACATAATTGTTAAGAAAAGAAAATATTTTGTGTCGTTTTTTATAGTTTTTTCGCACATGACAAGAAAATTTCTAATTTCTCGATTACATTCATAACAAATATAATCTAAATTACATTATTTAAATTTAACTACATTGTTTTTATTTTGTATAGGCTGTATTGCGTAAATGGCGCAAACTACACCTTTCAAATGTTCCAAAAACTATACTTTCCATGACAATGGTGCACAAGGGTGATAGCGTGCGCTCGCGCGCGCCCAGAGACTGTCCTCGAAAGAGGAAGTAGGACTGTGCGAGGGGAGAGTTTTTCGTATGTGACGAGAGAGATGTGGAGAAAGGGACGATGACGAGCGCGAAGGAGAACGACATCCGCCGCCTGTGCCTGCGGCCGGAGCGTCGTTGTCTCCACGATATATTTTAGTAGCGCTGTCTCTCGCTATTTTTTCTTTCTCTCTCTTTAATCACACACACACTGCTCTCGGCACTCTCGCACTCTCCGGTCTCTCGGTGCGCCAGCGCGCGAGCGCGCGTCGTCGTCCGGCGGTACGCGGAGAGAGATTCTAGCGAAGCCCCCTTACGAGGGCGAATCGCGCGAGCCGACCGCGTGTCCGAGTCCACGAAGTTCTCCTAGTCCGTCGCGTGTAAACGCGAGGCAGGAAAGAAAATTGGGACCGGCACGCGTCGTCGTGTACTCGTCGTATTCTCTCCTTACGTTACCCTAACCTAACGCACCACCGAGTGTTGTTGGCTTGGCGATTGTGTTTGCCTCTCGCGCCTCACGCGGTATACGCAGCTGCCGCTGC
>NW_028141336.1:20000-22500 GCF_030444845.1 Prenolepis imparis | reverse complement strand
CTCCAAGGTAAAGAGCCTCTAGTCGATAGAATAATGTAGGTAAGGGAAGTCGGCAAATTGGATCCGTAACTTCGGAATAAGGATTGGCTCTGAGGAGCGGGGCGTGTCGGGCTTGGTCGGGAAGCGGGTCTGGCTGATGTGCCGGGCCTGGGCGAGGTGAACGGTCGGCGTTCTCGCGCCGGTCCCGGGATCCGAGCTCGGTCCCGTGCCTTGGCCTCCCGCGGATCTTCCTTGCTGCGAGGCTTCCGTGGCGGCGCGAGCCGTCGTGGTCGTCCTCTTCGGCCGCCATTCAACGCTCAGCTCAGAACTGGCACGGACTAGGGGAATCCGACTGTCTAATTAAAACAAAGCATTGCGATGGCCCTCGCGGGTGTTGACGCAATGTGATTTCTGCCCAGTGCTCTGAATGTCAACGTGAAGAAATTCAAGCAAGCGCGGGTAAACGGCGGGAGTAACTATGACTCTCTTAACGCCGCGAGCGGACTAAAGAGAGCATAGTTGGGACGCGATGCGAATACATAGCCTCTCGCGTTCAAGTTGTACCCCACCTCCTCGTGGTGCTCCCGGTAACGTTGCCTACCTTTTGGTCAGTGCGACGGCTAAGCGGTGTTACAACGATATGCGCCCCGAAGGGCTGCGGCCCATGTGCCGTGGTCATGGTAAGTTGTGGGGCCAAGAAAGACCCGGCTTTCGGGGGGCTCTCGGCTGTCAATCCGTTTGCCCCCCACACGCAGTAAAATTATGAATGAACGAATTAAGTGAAAATGTAATCCCGGGTTCTCGGATGGCCCGGGAACTGCGTGCGAGAGCTCGCCAAAATGAGCAAGCCGCTGTTGCGGAGGACCCTGACGGGGTCGTCGCTGGTCCCTTGCGAATCACTAGCGGGGCCAGCCTGGCTGAGCACGGCAGCCAGGAAAAGGAAATATCCATGTTCGGCTGCGAGCATTGCCCGGCGAAGTTCCAGACCAAGCGTGGCCTTGGGGTCCACATGCGGGTTCACCCGTTGGCGGCCAACAGCGCTATCGATGTTGATCGCGTTAAACCCAGGTGGTCTGTGGAGGAGGTTAGTCTCATGGCTCGCGCTGAGGCTGCTGCCAACTCAGCCGGGGGAGTTCTCTTTATGAACCTACATCTACAGGAGAAGTTCCCCCATAGGAGTCTCGATGCCGTCAAAGGTAAGCGTCGACAGGAGGCTTATCAAGAGATGGTTAGAGGCTTCTGCCAAGAGATCCAATCGCGACATGTGGTTGAGATCGATGAGGGCGATGGGGCTGGCGCGGCGATGATAGGAGCCGACGCCGCCCCTGCGAGCATAGAGGCTAACCAAGATGATCTAAGCGCACATCAGCCTCCCCCTGAGCAGAACGCTCAGAGGCTGCGGGACATGATACAATCACTCTTGGAGCGGAGTTCGGCGTTCCGCAGCTATGGGGCTGATATTCTTGTTGGCACGGCAAGAAATGCTCTCGCGGCGGGGGTGGTCGACGTGCTGGCCATCGAGAGATGGTTAGCCGGGATCTTCCCGCCGCCAATATCTGTGCGCCCTCCACGGCGCGTGTCGACGGAGAAGCGCCGTCCCCCTTACAAACGAGAGAACAGGGAGCAGAAGAAGAGGAGGGAATATGCACATGTGCAGTCCCTCTACAAAAAGAACAAGAAGACTTGTCTGTCGCATATCCTCGACGGCGACTCGATGCGTAAGCGTCCGTCCGCTGTCGAATTCTATAACTGCTGGCGCCCCATTATGGAGGCCTCCAGTGGTGCGGATGGAGACATGACGGCCTTGCGTGAGTTGTACGGAGAGGCGAGACAAGTAGCGAGTGCTGGCCGGAGCCGTCCGTCGGGTGCCAGAGGGATTCATCTCGAAGGCCTCGGCGAGGGCGCTGCCGCGGACCCAGGTCCCGCGGCGGATAGGACCTTGCTCTGGGATCCTGTAACACCTGTGGAGGTGGGGAGGATTTCCGTAAGGACTGGCACTGCGCCCGGATTGGATCAGATTACGCCGAGGATGTGGAACGCTGTTCCAACTATTCTTCGTGCGCTTCTATTCAATCTGCTGCTTCTGGCAAGAACGATACCCTCGTCGATCGCCACAACCAGAACGGTATTTCTAGAGAAGGGAGGTATGTCCGACCGGCCTGGACCGGCGGAATACCGACCTCTCAGCATAGGATCCGTCATAATAAGACACTTCCACAAAATTCTAGCAAAGAGATTGGCGGCCCTTGATGTGTTCGACACGCGCCAAAGGGAGTTCCGGCCGGTGGATGGGGTGTGTGAGAACGTCACAGTCCTGTCCGCCGTGCTTGGGGATGCCGGAGGCGCTGTCGTTCGTTACATCTGGCGTGCGTCGACCTGTCGAAAGCTTTCGACACGGTTGCGCACGCCGCCATACATGCTACTCTCGAAGAGCTGGGGCTCCCTCGGGAGTTTAGAGAGTACATAAGGGCCGTCTATTCGAGTGCGCGGACGGAACTGCAAGGATCCGGCACTGGGGAAG
>NW_028141336.1:0-15000 GCF_030444845.1 Prenolepis imparis | reverse complement strand
CAGCGGCAAGAAAAGTATTACAATCTTCGCCGCCGGCCGTGGAAGCCCCGCCTCGGGGAGCAAGTGTGGAAGAAGCACCACCCCCTATCAAACAAGGCAGACGCCTTCAATGCCAAACTCGCGCCAAAATACATCGGGCCGCTCGACGTCAAAATAATACGATCTCCTGTCATTGTCGATCTAAGGAGTCAGAGCGGGAAGTGGTACCGAAATATCCATATACAGGATTTAAAACCAGCCCCAGCTGATCGAAACGATAAACAAACAACGGAGGACGATGACATAAACACCGAGAGCGAGGATGACGAGAACGACAATACCTAAGCTCGTTACTCGCTATCTAGCAGCCAGCCAGACAGCATTTTACGAACATGGATTCTCACGAGAAGGACATTATCGAGGCAATAAACGAGCTTCTGCAAGAGCCTGCTGAACCGGGGCCGTCGCAGTGCCCAGCACCAGCCGTTTGGCCGCCAACACCGCCGGCCACCCCGACGCCGTTCAGGCCGCCGCGAGTCGGCACAATCGTCCAGCGGTCGGATCGCCAACAACAGCGGAAACGAGAGATGCTGTTGCAGCCGCCGCCACCACTGCCAAAGCGCCGACCGGCGCCTCCACCGAAAGAACCGCAGCCGCCGGAACCTCCAACGCCGCCCCTGATACCCACCGGCTCAACTCCTCTGCCGCCGATCCGATGCCAGGTCGCCCCGGGCATCATTTTCGAGGTCCCATATTTCGCCGTACATGTGTCTCGACGGTACAAAATACATTCCGCCGAGCACGGGTACTGGATTTTGCGTTTCTCGAAACGAGGAGAATTGCGATACACCCGCCGCATCCGCTGAAATATATCCGGTGTCTAATGCCTCAAAATTCAGGCATCCTTAAATGGGGGGTGATGTAACGATGCATCCCCCCATCGTTCCCGACTCTCCGTCGAAAGGCTGCGCCCGGCGAACACCAGCCGGGCAATGCAGCAGGCGCATTGCGCCTCCTAATCTGGCGCAATTACAATGCCGTCGAACGGCATACGAATATGCGTATGGCATATACCCATCGTATACGGCGATATACGGCACGTATACCGCCGCGCCGAGCGCGCCCGATGGCTGCCGAATCCGGCCGAAGCCTACCGCCGCGGCAAGTACCGTTATCAAACGGCCGCAGATCTAGCTCCGAGCGGGTATAAAAGGAGCCCTAGATCCTAGGATTGGCATTCCATCTCCCGATCCGATTCCCGTCAGGTCACTAGACAACGACTCGGACTATTGAGATAGAGTGTACTCCGTCTCGGCTGAGAGGTCTCGCAGCTGTCCGTAAGGAGTCTTCCGATTCGACCGGGAAACCCGAAACAGTCGGTCAAAGGGGTAGAGTGTGCTCTGGCTTCTCTCGAGTTATCCGCGAGAACCAGATTTGGAAAAGAAATTTTTTGGATTTTGGTTGTAATAAATGAATTCTGGTTTCTAATGCTTGAAAAAATGCATTAAATGCATTAAAGAAATTTAAAGTATATTTAAAAAAAAGAAAATAAGCTTTTAGTTCTACGTTGTTCATCATAGACAGTAGATATTCTCCAGAATTTTTTTTTTCCCTTACAACCATTTAAGAAAATATTTAATTGTATCCCAAAATTCAAGAAGTCGTTCGACACATAAATAATGAGACAGCCAGCGTGTATCACATAATTTTAATATTTTGCGATTTGTTTCTTGGAAACATTCACAAAATTCTCTGAAAATTGCTGTACGTTTTGGGCTGCTGTTCAAATAATTAGAAATTTTTTTTATAAATTCATTGCAATACGCAGGTATTTTATTACATGCAGTATGCGCTGCTAATGCAGCGGAGTGGCAAGGGCACGTTAAAGTTAGTAAACGTGGACATAGTTCTTCCAACTTTTTTTTGAACAATAAATATTTCCCTGTCATAACAGATGCGTTATCGCACGACAAGGCAACAATATTTGGAAATGGTATCTGCAGTTTCCACATTTCACATTTAAATGCCTGAAACAACTTTTCTGCGCTTGAATCTTTGGCATCAATATCGATTAATTTGACTAATTGCGAGCGAACATCTAATGTCTCCGAATCAACGTATCGGACAAAAAAAGTCATCCATTTATTATTAGATATGTCTGATGTTTCGTCAATAAAAACTGAACTTATTGACGACACGATCCGTCTCAATCGGACACAAAACGTTTGTAATAATGCTTTTACATTTCGTTCGACTCATGCTCATGCTTTTCAATACGTCAGGATCTTCTCCTATTTGTTGAAAAAATGTAAGAATCTCTATTGCATTTTGATGAGAAATGTTTTTATCAGCAATTAATGCTGCATATCTGATTTCCGCGGATTTTTTACGTTCATTAAATGGCAAAAGAGATTTATTTTGCATATTTAAATCTTCTAAATTTGATTGATTTTTTTCTAAATATTTTTTATATATATTTATATGTGTTTTGGATTCTGCATGACGATGGATTTGCGATAAACTACTAGCGATAGATTTATCGCAAATCAAACAAAAAAATAAACTTTCGTCATGTGGCACTTCACGCAACCAAAGTTTAAATTCTTCAATATCTAACCATTCTTTTTTAAATATTGATTTACGCGATTTTTTTATTGATATCTCAACATTATCATTACTATTATTATCAAATGATAATTCTTTTTAATATTATTTTGATGATACGCGGAATCAGCATGTCTTAATATGTATGTTGAATTGCACGAAAAAGTTTTATTGCATATACTGCAATAAAATAAAGACTACTATCAGATGATACTTTACATACCCAAGATTTGTATCGGTCGTCTGTAAGCCAAGCTTCTGCAAAACTTCGCTTACGAGCTTTTCGGGGCTTCGTCAATTCAACACACATTTTTCGTTACTTTATACTATTTGTTAAAGCGAAATATATATACTGATCAAGAGCTAATTGCTCGAAAACGAGAGATGTTTATAGTAAAACGGTCTACAGCTGACTCGACGAATTTCGAAGACATAAATGTCAAAAACCTGCCGCTAGATTGTTATTGTGTCAAACAGCTGATTGGAGAGCTGCTTGACAAGACGAGACGCGCGGTAAAACGATCAACACGCGCAAAAAAGGTAAACACGGCTCGTCGGGAAGCCGAATATAATGATTGAAATACATTTCCCAATATACAATATTTTAAATTTTTTGACGGAAGAAACCACCACCTTCTCGCGGTTTCCGTTGAGCAACAATATGTACGTCATACATTAGTAGAAAATAAATAGGGAATAAAAAGAATAAAATCTTAAACAATATTTATAAATTAAAATATTATTTTATTACAATTATTTCTTTAAAGATAAAACAATCTTTTTTAATAGAAAGGCGTATATATTGGCCAAGAGTGGATTTTTATATATAAAATATACTTATAATTATTAATTATAATTATTATTAATTAATAATTATTTTTAATTAAAATTTTAAATATAAGTTACTTTATGTTTAAAATATATTAATTTTATTAATATTATTTTATAATATTAAATATATTTTTTATATTTTATATTTTCTTTTTGCATATTGGGTCGCATCGCCTACTCGCTATCGCCAGTATTCCGGATTCGCTCGAAATTCGTAGCTCTATTCTATCAAAAGAAAATAAAGGACAAAAGATATATATCTGTCCTCTTCTATGTTCGAAGGACAAGGGTTCTCATCTTTTCGGTGCGCTCTGCGCTGCCGACCTACCCCCTCCACTGCAAGATGGCTGTCGCGAAGTGGCTGTCGCGCGTGAAATCTTGCATCACTGGGCTCCGGCTACACGCACCCGGCGGCCTCTTGATCTTTTTCTAATATCTTTTTTTCTTTTTCAGGTATGTGTCTACGAGTTACCCGGATCTATACAAGAGAAGAGTTGGTGGACACGGCGGCACGACGGTGGAAGACGAGCGGCGAAAGAAGAAAAGAATAGACCGTGAGGATAAAAACTGTCTATTCTTTTTTTCTTCCCTCCATCTTTTACAATGTAACATCGCGACCAACAACACGCGGGGTACGAGGTCATCTTTTCTTTTTCAGTTACTTATTCTTTTTCAGGTAGCAGATCGCAGAGTTTGCAAGAGTTGCAGAGAAGATCGCGGACACGCGGCGAGCAAGCGAATGGAAGGGATGGACGAAGGAGGAGGATGGGCAGTGAATATAAAATCTCTTCATCCTCCTCCTCCTTCTTTCATCCTCCACCCGGAATCATCGCGTTCGAGGAGCTGTACACGACGGGGCAAGACGAGTGGAGGGGTAGAATGTGTTACGTCCTGTGGACTCCACGATTCTTTTCTTTCAAAGAACGCAAGGCGATGATTGAAAAATCACAGGCGTGGGAATAAGACTATGATCTGGCAGGCGAAGCAGCTGACCGGAGACGGTTAATCGTAAAAATAAAAATAAAAAAAGGAGATACATACCAGATGTAACTCGCGGTGTCTGAAATTCTCGCTTTGACTAGTTGACAACTCGCGCTTGAAAAGCAATAAAAATCTTTCTTTTAAAGGAAAATTTTACTTAAAAAGCAATAAAAACTTTTTAGAAGGAAATCTCCACTTGAAAATCAATAAAAATTTAGAAGAAAACTTCCACTTGAAAACGAATAAAATTTTACCAGACTAACAACGATAACCGAATCCAAACAAATGCCGCCTGACAGATCACCAAGATAATCTCGAGAGGATAATAAAAATATAAACCTCAACAAATTCTCCATTGGTCAAAACCTAGGGCCCTAAACAAAAGCCCTGACCAATCCCGATAAATTTTTAAAGTCAAGAGACGCCTCCGGGACTGAAAGGGCGTCATTGAAAAATTTCCTATTCGTCAGGAAATGTTAACAAACTAACGGGAAGGAGGAGCAAGAAGGTTTATATACCCGCGATATCCCTCGAGAGAGTAGATTTTAATCCGAACTTTCGAGCGCAGTTTTGCCGTGTACAAGCTATCCGAGCTCGTATCTAGACTCTTCGGAGTTTTATATACTGTCAATTTCGAAATCCGCTTTCAATTCAAATTCCGACGTTCGTTAGAGTGCAAGTGAAAAAACATAGTGGAAGTCCGGAAGACCACACAACCAGACTAGAACCCTGCAGCAATTATTAACAACGCACTAACAGTAAGTCAAGACACACATATATGTATATAAAAAGGGAAAAACATAAAATACAATTTTCACCCCGTATCAAAATAAATCTTGGATTTAAGATAAAGCCACCTTCTTTATCTCCTTTTGCGCAAGTACTATCATATCCAACCCTAAACCTTCTTCTCCCTCTCTCTTTCACCCCAAAAATCACTCAGGATTTCCCGTGATAACGGCGAGATCCGTGATTTCATCCATCTCCAAAAATCACTCAGGATTTCCCGTGATAACGGCGAGATCCGTGATTTCATCCATCTCCAAAAATCATTCAGTATTTCCCGTGATAACGGCGAGATCCGTGATTTCACCCATCTCCAAAAATCACTCAGGATTTCCCGTGATAACGGCGAGATCCGTGATTTCACCTATCCCGAAAAATCACTCAGGATCTCCCGTGATAACGGAAAGATTCGTGATTACCGTTTCCCATACCTTTCCCCTACTCAACATTATCCAGTCTCTCTCTCTCTCTCTCTCTCCCTCTCTCTCTAGAATACTACAAGCGCAAGGAATAAGAAATAGAATTAATAACGACAGAATGAAAGGAGAATAGTATTCCAAGAATTATTTCGAAATTGCACTCCATCGCCTCGATGTATTTTTCTTATCGTTCGTCATTCTTAGTGGACGACTTAAGAAAGCGGACTTCGAGAGCTGGAGCAAAGCATGCGCGAAATCGTCGGAATCGACGCCTGAGGCAAGAAGTGGCTCGGGCTACGGCCCTATCTAGCATTCTCTCTCACACGCACACACATGGACACTATTTTTATATTTCTATTATCGTTTAAATTATTGTAACCACCAATCGGGACCCTAAAATTTAAACAATAACACTTTCCCTCGTTGTCTCGATTGACGACCTCCGTATCTATGTATCACCCGCGATTTATACACAATCACTCACTCATACGAGCATCAAATCATTTTTTTCTTTCCTCGACTAAGAGAAGTACACAAAATTAGAACAAATAATAATAAGAATAATAATGTATAATAATGTACAATAAGTATAATATGATTCTTATGAATTTAATTCTTCTTTTCTCGTTCTTTAAGAGTAAAATAAATTAATTGTTTAATATGAAGCCTAATACTCTTTAATTTATAACCCGTTCCCACTCATTCCCGCAAACCAAGATCGCACTAGGTCTCATCCTGCGCAAAAGAGATTAAATTCTCTTGCCAAAAAGGGACCACCGAGCGAACGGTCCTTTAAATAGAGTAAAAGCGACCCTTGCGATCGTTGGGCCTATTTGGGCCCAGACGTTCGTTCGAATCGAACAGACGGATAGTCTGCCGTCGTTCGAAAATAAATTTAGTTACGTCCTTCCTTTCGACTCTTCCTTCCTTGAGTCTGGACGTAACAAATGAATGGACAGTGATTATTAAAAACTGTCGATTCATTCTCCTTCCACTCGTCTTTTATCATGAAACATCGCGCAACCAACCGCACGGAACGAGATGAGCGATCATCGTTGCACCGTGGACTCATATCTATTTCTTTTCTTTCCAAGTCACACAAGGGCGAATAATGTACAAAATAAATACAGTTTACCGCAATCGACTCGCCATCGAGAGATACGCCTTCTAAACCCACAAATATTCCAACGCTCGTATCTCGGAAACCAAGGCACCTAGCGACCTCGGCAAAGTCGCGTTCGACGTCTCGACGTGTCCAAACTTTTCCCATACCACGTCCGACATCGCAGTAAAAAATTTCAGACACTCTTCCCCGAACCACGTACCCCCCTTTCCTAACGTTTTTTTTTTAACGCCGCAGGCGCCGGGGTGTCGCACTTGGGTGGAGGATGTTGGGTGGGTGGCGAGTGTTTTTGGATAAAAAAAATAAATTTTTTTTCATCCATTTTTGAGGGGTTCGGGTGGCTCGACCCCCCGACGGTTCGGGGAGCGAAGCCCTCGGTTCCCAAGGCACGGAAAAGGTGGGAGGTTGGGGGAGGGGGTGGGGGGATGCCGAAGCGACGCTCCGTGGGAGGGAGAATGGCGGTATATAAGGGCGAGCGAGAGTCGCGTCGCGCGACAGTCGGCGTTCCTTCTACCTCTTCTCGTTCTCGTTCTTGTTTTTCTTCTTCTTCTTCTTGTTTTTCTTCTCGTTTGAGCGTAATAACGTGTGGTTTCTCTTGTTTTCTCTGTTGCAGCTCGACCTATTATCGACAGCGAGACAATGGCTCCCCCACGTCAAACCCCTAAGCGCAGATGGGAGGAGATAACTCCCGAGTGCCGACCACCGTCGCCAGATCCGGTGGATCTGAACGAGGCGACGTTGAGTTCCGAGTTCCCGCCCTCGTTTACAGGCAAGTGTATCTCGTTTATGGACTGGTTGGAGAGTATACGCGTCGACGCGTTATTAATTTCGTTTCTTTCTTCGCTCCGTAGCCTCTGAATTGGAAACGCCGAGGGAGGCGGCTCGAAGAAGACAGCGGCAATTCATGTATCGCTGGCTCAACACGATGCCGCGCCGACCGCCGCTCCGCGAATCGTCTCCCATAGCGGTCGCCGAGTCCTCGGACGAGGAGAAAACCGGCGAGGAGGACGACGACGATGGGTGGGAGAGATACGTCTCGCTCGCGGATAGGGAGAGAGCCGAGCGGGATGAGTGGGAGCGGGAGCGGGAGCAAAAGGAGGAGCGAGGTGAGTACACGCGAGAGAGACATGGAGAAAAAGCATCGAATGGAAACTTTAATTTGTTTTCTTTTTCAGATTTGCTGGCGGAAGCAGCGGCGGCGCCACTCCCCCCCTCCACGCCGTCCACGTCCTCGTCGACGTCGGACCCCTCTGTCTAGCCGGCGTGCGACTGTTCAAGATTCCGCGAATTGGTGGCTCTAATATGTAGCGAGAACTCGCGGGAAATGGCCGAGGAAGATGCCGAGTGGGAGGCCCTCGGTATCGACGATTTTATACGCGACAACGATTTGTTATAGAAACTCGATATTTTTCTCTTTCTTCGTGTTTCCTTTTCGTTAACCATCGATTGTGTACGCTGATCCTTAACCAATTTCTTTTTCAAGTTTCAGACAAATTCGCCGAGACCCCGTTTCCATAAGGTTTGTGCGGGGTCCTTTTCTTTTTTATACCCTTTAAACTCTCTCTCTCTCTCTCTCTCTCTCTCTCTCTCTCTCTCTCTCTCTCTCCCCCACACTTACTCACTTTTATTCTTACCTTGTACAGGTGTTTGATGACTTTTACTTCTGATGAATAATTGTTGCACGACTGTTAACAATGAGACGTTCCCATCTGACACACTGAATAATAAACAAATTTTTCTTCTTTCAGAAATTGTATCGACATTTATAACGAATACACTCACGCACTTGATCGAAAATAAAGAATTTATTTATCGATTGTAACAGTTAATTACAATCTCGGTTACTACTGATTGATTATTAAAATCACTCACAAAAAACGCGTTAAATACAAAGCGCACGTTACCCGATGCGGATGACAATAGTCTGCGACGATGACAACAGACTGCGGTGACGCGACGCGACGATAACAATCACGGCGTTGCCGAACATGAACGCGTATACATACATGACATGTGATAATAATATGTATAATTTTTAAGTTATTAAAAAAAACATTATAACGTATTATAATACGTTATACCTTTTTTTAAATAATTTAACATTATCTACTGTTTTGCCTTTTTTTCGCAAGGGAGTTGGTCGCTCTGAAAAAAGCGAATTTTTAGTTTCAAAAAAATTTATAATAGGTGCTTAAAATGACCACCATCCATTCTAACGCAAGCTCTCATGCGTTTCAATAGATTTCTTTGGACGTTCTCCATTCCAAACGTTCTCCACGTCCAAAGAAATCTATTTAAACGCATGAGAGCTTGCGTTAGAATCGATGGTGGTCATTTTGAGCACCTATTATAAATTTTTTTGAAACTCTAAAAATCCGCTTTTTTCAGAGCGACTGAAGTCAATCCGCTCTTTTCAGAGCGACCAAAAAACAACTCGCTCTTTTCAGAGCGACCAACACATTCACACGTGGAACATCTTGTTCGCAAAAACATAAATATAATTTTTCTCATGTATTGCTTGCGAAAAAAAGGCAAAACAGTAGATAATGTTAAGTTATTAAAAAAAAAAGTATAACGTATTATAATACGTTATAATGTTTTTTTTTAATAACTTAAAAATTATACATATTATTATCACATGTCATGTATGTATACGCGTTCACGTTCGGCAACGCCGTGATTGTTATCGTCGCGTCGCGTCACGGCAGTCTGTCGTCATCGTCGCAGACTATTGTCATCCGCATCGAGTAACGTGCGCTTTGCATTTAACGCGTTTTTTGTGAGTGATTTTAATAATCAATCAGTAGTAACCGAGATTGTAATTAATTGTTACAATCGATAAATAAATTCTTTATTTTCGATCAAGTGCGTGAGTGTATTCATTATAAATGTCGATACAATTTCTGAAAGAAGAAAAATTTGTTTATTATTCAGTGTGTCAGATGGGAACGTCTCATTGTTAACAGTCGTGCAACAATTATTCATCAGAAGTAAAAGTCATCAAATACTTGTACAAGGTAAGAATAAAAGTGAGTAAGTGTGGGGGAGAGAGAGAGAGAGAGAGAGAGAGAGAGAGAGAGAGAGAGAGTACGCACACACGCAAAACACAGACACACACACAAACACATTGCGTGTAGCGAACAGCTGATCGCAGCGAGCGCCTCACACAGTCGCCCGCGTCGGATAATGAGTTGCGCCGCTCCTGCCTACCGCCCGTACTCGTGCCGTAATTCGCTAACTATTTCTTTTAATAATTTGAAAACTAAGCTTCGGATCAAATTTTGGCAAAGGAAAAATCGTCTTAGAATTCAGTCAGGAATACGACATTTTAAGGACAAACGGTTGTTTTGAATCACCTTGTATATATATATATATATATATATACATATAGTTTAGTGGACTGTATATAAAATATTAATATTATCTTGAAAAAAATTAATTTTTTTAGATTCATACGAACATACTCTACAGAAGGAGAAAAGATTGATGGAAGAAAAAAGTAATACCAAATCGGAATCTTAATTAGGTCGTGAATTTAGAAAAAAAAGCTTTCATGTTACATTTCAAAGGAAAATGGTATAAAAATTGTATTTCATAAAATTTATTGTTAAACTACATACTTTGTCCTTGATAAATGTATATACAAAATTATTCTTTGTTTAGATATTACATTATTTTTTTATATTAGATAATATTAAAGAAATATTTTTTAGATAATATTAGATATTAATAAATATTTTTAGATAATTCTAATAATTCCAGTAAAAACGAAATCAGCGACAATGATTCCATTCCTGAATTAAATAACAGCTTACATGAACAAGGTATAACCGCGATATTCTACATTTTATTTTTTACATTTTCCATTTATAGGACAATATATTATAAAATAAAGATAAAATTTTCATAAAGTATGTATTTCTAGATGATGATATCAATCAAAATATTGGTGATAATAATTCTATCCTAAATATAAATGAAATTCCTATTGTCATAGAAGCAGAAGACAATGTTCCTACAAAAGATAATGGTATTACATCTGCAAGTAGTCGTAGTAAGTTATAACATCTATATATTTATACTTAATCCAATGATTTTAACAAGTTATTGTTAAAAAAAATTGTATATGTATATTTTATCCATACAAGCAAAGTTATACATAGTAAATAAATGGTATGTACTATTGTAACTTGTAACTTTTTAATAAAATTGTGTAATATTAATGAAGAATATAGATAAATAGAATAAACTATAATATTTTTGCAAACGATGATATTTGTAAGTAGAAAAAAAACTAAATATACAAAAATCATATTTTAATTATTTTACTATTACAGCTCCTGAAATTCTTGATTCTATATTACGATATGTTCTTGAAATAAAACTAATGTGTAGACGAATAGACGAACGTTTGCATGTTTTAGAAAATAATGACAATAATAAAAATATTCATCGTAATATTGATATGCTTCTTCAATTACCAATGGATTGTTTTGAAGACATTAATAATTTCGAAACTATATTAGCATCTGAGGAAGCACAATCACAATTGGTATATATATATTTTAAATCTTTTTTATAAAGTTTAACATTAACATTAAGAAAATGATTTATTATTATAATTTTATGGTAGGTAGATTAATATGTTAATTATGACTGGTGGTACTACAATAAAAGATGTAATGAAGAGAGCATTGCAAAAATTATTTACAAATAATCTCGCTTCCAAATGCTCTTAGACTGGAGCAAAAAATAATTTTAAATTAAAAGATTTAAAAATGATTATGTGCATGAAAAGTAAGTTTGTTGCATACAATATCATTTATTTGTTTATTAAATCGTGAAAATGTAAAATGCCAGAAACGATAATGCGAGAATCGATAATGCGAGAAATAATATATATTTTTATTATTTTCAAAAAACTGTTTTATATATTTTATGTTTTTGTTTTTATGTAGCGTTTAATTTAATATACGAAAAAAAATACTTATTTTTATGACACATAAATTAAGTTTATAATTTTATTTTTTTTAATTTTAATTTAAGAGTCACCAAAGTTACATTTAATATAATATTCTGTTACTATTAGTTACATATTAATTTATAATTTTTTAAAATGTATAATTTTCATATTTTTGAAAAAAGTTTTTGTTTAAATGTATTATAAATATATAATATGATAAAAATATTAAGATTTCTTAAATATTATATAAAGATATAAAATATAGTGTTCTTTTTAATATTGTCGAAGAGATATCCATGTTATGTAATATTTGTAATATAATATTACTGTGATATTATAATAAAAAGATGTATTTAAAGATAATTTATTTATTTTACTTATATGTATATATACAGTATATGTATATGTATACAGGGTGTCCAGTGGTTCGCGTTTCACTTATCGTGGACAGGTAGAGTGAGTTAAACCAAATAGAAAAGTCCTTTACTATTTTGCGAAATTCGCAATAATTAATGAGAAACTAATTTAAAAAGATCGACCAATTCGCGTGTCTACAAGCGCGCGACGAGAAAAGACAGCCCAGTGTTATGTGGTCACTATGCACGCGGCAAGAAGAGACAGCCCAATGTTTCACGGTTATTAGGCACGCGACGAAATTTAATTATGCTTTGCCTCATAATCAAAATGAATATAATAATTATCATAACCTCCTCCCTCAAATTAATGGAATAAGCTTCATTTTTGAATATAAAAACGAAAGACATTGGGTAAAAGTGCTTTTTCCATACATTTATAAAATGTTTGAGGCAAAAGTATTGTATCAACTTGTATTAACATACAATTTAAATGACACAATATTTTTTCTTTTACTTATCAATTTTCAAAAGTCATAATTTTTAACTGTTATATTTATTCATAATATTTTTATACTATTATAATATATTATTAAACTGTTATGTATTAAACTGTATGTTAAATTTTTAACTGTGCACTTAAATTGTTTAGCAAAAGAAATATTTCCTAATCTAAATGATAAAATATTTAAATTTTACGATGAAAAGAAAGCTGTATTAACAGAAGAATTTTTAATCGAACATATACAATTTGCCGGAAGAAGTGCTATTATTAATATTGAAATAGATAGGCCAGTTATACAAAGTAATTTTTTAAAAATATTTTTGTCTTAAAATATAAATTATATGTATAAAAACTCATTATTCACATATATAGTCAATTTTTTTTTAGATTTAGATCATCCAATAACTTCAACATTTAGTTCTTCTAATATAACTCTTACAGATACTTCTGAAGAAGATGAACCAGGAACTTCTCAATAGAATGTTCATAAATTAATATTTTTTTATCCACAATTACAAAAAAAAAAGAAATTGTTACGAAAAAAGTATTAAAATATTTTATATAATTAGAGTAAAATGAAATACTGTATCTTTTATATAAAATCAAGCTAATAAAAAAGGGCAATGAGCCGTAGCAAGTTAGCGCTCAATATTAATTTATATATATGTATATTTAATTAAAATCAATATATAACAAACGTTTCGATCTACAATAGATCATCTTCAGTGTACCAAAAATTAATAATGTACGTAAATACAATCTTGTTGGTAGTTATAAACGCAAAACATAATTCGCAACGTATAATTAAATTAAATAACTAAAACACAAAAATATTGTAAACCAACTATCATTCAAATAAAATACATAAATATTCTAAACCAGCGGTCGTATTAAAAGTCGCGATATAAAAGTAATCGTTAACAAATTGTCGAAACATCCCCTTAATCGTTTGAGTAATAGACTGTAATAAAATTAATTAGGTGAGAAAAGTGAAATAGTTATCCAAATAAGAAAAAAATTGAAATCCATACAGAATTATTTCCTGAGAATCCTTCAAAAATTACTATTTGTAGAACATGTGAGACGTTTGTTGGGTTGTCGTTATTGCCACGAACAAAAGACACATAATTTGAAAACCGTCAAAGATATATATTTGGAAATAAAAGGATGTCAGGAGTGGAGAAAAAGAACAAGAAAGGAGAGGGAAGGAAAAAGTAGGGGGGAAGTTTAGGAAAGGAGTATATTATTCAGATAATGAGTCTGTGTCACTTTGCTTATTTAAGCCCGAAATCTGACGCTTTATATGTACTATTTCCGAGATAATTGTCTTGTAATATGACGGTTCTGCATCTAAAATTTTTACATTATCCCAGTCGAATTCGTGATTGTACTTTAAACGGTGGCTGGAAATAACAGATGGGGATGTAGCCCTGTTAATATCCGATCGATGTTCTTTTATTCTCGTTTGTAATTGTCGTTTTGTTTGTCCGACATAAGAAACACCGCAGTCAATGCAATTAATTTTATACACTACATTGTTGCGACATCTGCTATCTAAAAACCTTTGCCCGTTCTAATAAATTTCTTTAGTGTATTATGACAGGAATATGCAATGTTAAAGTCATATTTTTTACTAATTTTGGAAAATCTCTCAGAAATGTTCTTCACAAGAAAGGAATCGTAAAAAACTTGTTATTCTTGGAATTATTAGGATTGTCAATATTGTTACAAGCAAAAATTAATTTTTTAATTCTGCTATTAATCGTGAAGAAAGTAAAAGGTAGCGGATATCCATTTTCTAAAAGGATTTCGATAATGAAGTTCGAATTTTTTTCTTGGAATATAGGATCTAAAATCTGTAAAGTTCTATCAGTTTAATTGAGAATAACACCTCGTTTGTGTGAGAGAGGGTGGTGGGAATAGAAATTGAGGAACCTACCTGAAAAGGTAGGCTTATGGAACCAATCGAACACCAGGAAATTTTGACTAATAATAATTGCGGCGTCCAAAAAATTGTCATAACCCTTTTCAATTGTGAAGAATTTGAGCGGCATCCACCTTGGACCAAATGTCAAATTGGCTTCTTTGGATGTCGTCTCGCCCTTTACGAACGTTCCAATAGATTTACCAATAGATCTTAATTAAATAAATTTATATTGAGCGCTAACTTCTTGCTACGGCTCATTGCCCTTTTTTATTAAATTAATTGATTTTAATCATAGGAGCCTTGTGATTTATATCTTTTATATAAATTTTCAGAGCATTAAAAGTTATTTTGGAAAGTCCATGTGGAATAGATATCTTTGAAGAGTACAATACCAAAGGATTTTTAAGTGAAAAAAGTAGAAGGCGAATAATTAACATAGTTGTAACTCAAATGCTTATTGTAAAAAAAGAATTAAAGTGTTCATTAACTTCAGTAGATAAGCGTTATTTCGTTAAAATTATAGCGGAAA
>NW_028141335.1:0-75984 GCF_030444845.1 Prenolepis imparis | reverse complement strand
AAGCAGTGGTATCAACGCAGAGTACTAAATTCACAATGTGTTCCGAGACAACCGAATGTCTCGCAGAATCCAATTTTATGTTATTCTTATGTTCATTTAATCTTGTGTGTAATTGTCGTTTTGTCTGTCCTATGTAAGTTGCATCACAATTATTGCAACTTATTTTGTAAATAACATCCGCATTGTTCTGAATTTCATCCTTGTCTTTCTGCGTCTTAATGATTCCGTCCAATTTTTTAAAATTCTGTATCCCACTTTTACATTGGATTTTTTAAGTTCGGAGGATATTAGTTCAGAAATTCTTTCCACGTACGGAAAAGCAATAAATTTTTGGACTCTATCATTATCACCCCTCGCTGTGTTGTTTTTTGATACTGTATTAAATTCATTAGCAATGATATATTTAATTCTACGGTTGATTTCTGAGAATGTTAGATAGAGCGGATAACCGAGAAATTATCATAAAAGATTAATTTCAGAAATGTTATACATTAAAGAGCAAAAGAACAGTATTAATTTAAAAAAAGACACCGAACTTCTTGACAGTTCTTATTTTGATGTTTTATCTAAATTGTCTGAGTCTTCTTAGCATAGAAATTATATATAATAACCTTGTAATAACTAAATAAATATTAGTTGGCGTTGTCCCTTCGACTTATCAACATGATCTATAACAGTTTCGTTACACAAGAACAATTATAATGAGGACAATAATCGCGAGTTTCTCTAGACTTGACACTCTTGTGAGTACTGTCGCTTAATTTTTTTAAAATTATGTTGTAAATTGCTCTCTAGAGTTACATGTCACATTATGTCTACAGCACATGTTTAACACACTGACGAATATCGGATCTTAAAATTAGACATTGTTCATAATGTGACATCGAGGAAAACCGGATTGTCTGTTTTATGCGTTTACCAGCGATAAAATTAGATCTATCAGCGTCCGTATTCAGTTGAATTTTTGTTTCCCAATATAACCATGGACTTGTCAAGTTGCGGTACATTCAACATATATAGTAGTTTGTTAATTAATTCTAGCAGTTAGATATAGTCTCTTTCTAAACATAGTTTAAATTGTCATTTTCAAGGTAATAATATGTCTTAAGTTTTTGTATTGAAAAAGACAGTTGTACTGTCGAAACGTTTACATGTTTTTTTAATAAACTCAATTTATTCCTCAATAAAGAATCTGTTAACATCTTGATTATTCGGCTCGCAAGTTGGCCTATTATTGATTGTTTGTTTTTAATTATACACGAGCCTTATCTTAATTTTGATATTATTAATATTATTTACAGATTACAGGGAATATTACAGGATATTATTGAATATTACAAGAAACCACAATCCAGATTAAAACAGCAATTATTTCTTTTATGCAATCTTGAATAATTAATTTTATGAAATAAATTAAGCATTTTTCACTGTGAGATAATGAATCAAAAAGAGTTGTATAATTATAAGACATTAAAAATCTAACTGTAAACCATAGTAAGACATCTTTTCTTATAAAATTATAATAGCAAGTGATAATAGAATAGAAGACAAAAGACAAGATAAAACATGACACAAACGATAACATATTTTCTTTAACGATTAATTACTATTTACTTACAACTCGATATTTACTTACAATTAATATTTCTTAAATAATACTTAAATTTATGAATGATTAAATAAATCTAATGGAGAGAATAAAAATAATGAATAACTAATTAACGCATACTGTTAATATAATATTTGATTTATTTGATGAGAATAAGTTTAAACAAAGTTTGAAGATTTTGTTACTTATATTAACATGTATCCAAATTTTTACTTAAGCAACAGTTGTATACGATGCATCTCTCACACCGTGGTGAATATTCATGCAAAAGCATACTGCGTTCCTTTAATTAGAACATATGTTTTAGTTTATTAGTGATATAAGAAGGATAAGCTAGGAATATCGTTGCTACTGCGAATAACTAAATTAGCTAACATTAATTTTTGTATACATTGAATTTTAAATTCAACTATTAATCTTGATATTAAACTGCGATTTATATTTAAGCAGCAATTGATAGACAATTTGTTATGAACAATGTACGTGCAACTCTTTAAAAAATACTAACGATTCTGCTTTCTTATCAATGTTTTATATTTTAAAATATGCCATTCTAAATGAACAGAATAAAATATCAGAAAATTGAATAAAGTATAAATTAAATATTGATAAATTTTTAGATATCAAAAATATAAAAATAAAACAGTGCTTATAATACTTTTCTTACTACTAAAATATTTACTATTAATACCTATATTATTATAATAAAAAACACACTAGTTATCTACAAAACTGACTTTTTAAAATTTAGAATCAGTAATTAATAATAATAATAAACACAGGAAAAGTATTAAGATTATTTAATATAAATAAAATTGTTAAGATAAGAGTAATAATAATAGTAATAATAATCAAGCTCGTTTAATGTAAAAACAATATTAGAAATTATGGCCAACTATTCGAGCAAATACTTAAGTAAAAAGATAAGAATAAAAAAATTAAAAAAATATAAAAATAAATTAAAGCAATTAGATAAGATATAATGATAGCATGCTTTATTCGTTTTTTAATTAGAAAAACATACGTTTCGACTTCACTTAGTCTTCCTCAGTGTAAAATTTATAACCATTAAAAACTATGTAAAACTAAATTATACAAACAATCATATCACATTCGGTTATAAACAAGTCAATAAGAAGCCTTAAGTCTGTAATCATAGTCATATTTTAAAAATTATTTCCAAATTTAAACTGAGCTGCCCGGCATAGCGAAGTAACCGTTTAATCCAGCCAACAATTTCGTCGTTGGGAAGCGCGAAGTTGCTGTTTTAATCTGGACATGTCAATTCCAGCCAAGCCGTTCAACTATCGAATGTTAAAGAAAAAATTTTTGTTGTTGTGAATAATCCGGTTAGTGTTAAATTAGTATAAGTAAACTTACAATATAGTGAGAAGTCAAACATTTTGAATAAAGTACTTAGAGCTGTCATGGGCTTCTTATTGCTACGGAGTCTAGGTCGTGACTAATCTTATTTTAATGTTAATAACATACAAAGGTGAACCTTGATAAAAAACAATGTAACAGAATTTTAAATGTTTGATAGTTCGTCTAAAATATCAAAATAAATATCGTCAAGTAATTCGGTGTCCTTATTTAAATTTATTCCATGTTTTTGTTCTTTGATATGGATCATTTCAGAAATAAGCCTTTTATGATAATTAATCTCCGTATCTAAAATTTTAATACCCTCCCAATCAAACAAATGATTTAACTTTATCCTATGTTCTGAGACAACCGAAAGCCTTGCCGAATCAAGCTTGATATTATTTGCATGTTCCTTTATTCTCGTATGTAGTTGCCTTTTTGTTTGGCCCACATATGACGCGTCGCAATCCTTACAATTAATTTTGTAGACGACATTAGAGCTAGTTTGTTGTTTGTTTTTGTCCTTTTGAACTTTTATAAATTTATCTAACTTGTTGAGACAACGATATCCAACAGGCACCTCAGATTTTTTTAACACAGATGCAATTATTTCCGAGATGTTCTTAATATACGGAATGACTAAAAAATTATTTTTATTTTCATCTGTATTATTACTTGATCTCTCTGATTTCCTATTAGCAAGAGTTTTAATTCTGTAATTGATTTTGTTAAAAATGAGGTGCAAAGGGTAACCATTGTTCAACAAGATATTAATGCAAAACTCCACATTTTTTTTATGAAAACGAGGATGAGACAAAAGCATAGCTCTGTCTAATAAGTTGTAAATGGTTCCTATTTTGTGGCATATGGGGTGGTTTGAAAAAAAAGATAGTAATCTACCCGAGAAAGTTTTTTTGTGGAACCAATCAATATATATAATATTATCTATTACTTCGATAGACAAATCAAGAAAACTAATACTCCTCTCAACCTCGTATTCAACTGTGAATTTTAATCTATCATGATGGTTATTAAATTTTTCCAAAATCTTTGTAATTTCACAATACGGCGCAGCTAAAATAATGTCGTTTACATAACGGAAATAAAACTTAATATTGATGTCTAATGTGTTGAGTATCGTTTCCTCTAAATCTTGCATTACCAAGTTTGCTACTATGGATGGTAACGGAGAGCCCATAGGAGTTCCAAATACCTGTTTATAAATATTGTCATTGAATATAAAATATGTAGATGTCAGTATAAATTTGGTAATTAAAATGAATTCATTCTTTGGAATTACGGTGTGTTTTCCGATGTAGTTCCATCTATTATTAATGCTGTCAATTGCAAGATTTACAGGAATGTTTGTAAAAAGCGATACCACATCCAAAGATACTAAGATATCCGCTGCATCAATTTTTTTACCAGAGAGTGTGCCATACAATTCGAAGCTATTGTTAACATTGCTTTTGGCGGGAGGAATACTGACGGAAAGAATTTTGTGTACAAAATTTGCTATAGCGTATAGGGCAGTGTTGACTGAGGAGACAATAATTCTAAAAGGGGTATTTTCTTTGTGGATTTTGGGTAGTCCATATGCTTTGGGAAGGAGGGAGTCACTTGATCTTAAGTAATGGTAATCTTTTTTAGTAATGTAATCGTTTCTTAACCATTTCTTGAGCGTATTATTTAATTCTCTTTCAATTTTTAACGCCGGATTTTTTTTGACGATAGAATAAGTGCTGGTATCATTTAATAAAAATTCAACTTTGTTAATATAATATTCAGTGGTCATGGCAACGGTGACATTGCCCTTGTCAGCTTTTGTAAAAATTATGTTGGGATTGCGGTGACAATATTGTATTGTATCTTTGTATGAATTTATTAGTTTTTCTTGTGTCCAGTCTCTTTTTATTTCGTTGTGTAAAAAATGAGAAAATTTTGGAACAATTAAATTCCGAACTGTTCTTAAATTTTTAATGTTAGTACGTTTAGAATTCCCTTCGAGATCCTTGATAAACTCGTGGATGGCTAATTTTTTATTATTACAAATTGGCAGGCAAAATTTGTTACCCAGTTGCAACAAATTGGAAACCTTTTCAGGAATTTCTGTGTCTGTTAAATTGACAAACCATTTCTTATTAGTGTGCATTAAGGGATTAATTGGTTCAGTTTGGAATTGGTTAGGTTTTATGAAAGTATTTATGTCATTAGGATCTGTAGAAATTAGATTTATTGTAGATGTTGTGGATTGTGAGGTATCAACCTTTTTATAGTAACCTAACCAAGATTTATTGGTTGGATATTCCTTATGTAGTTGGATTTCTTTTTACGAATTAACCAATCAAATTTCTTTTCGTGTGTATAATAAAGTTTTTTGTGGAAATTGCCAAAGGAAATGTGATATGATTGTTTGTATAATTTAGTTTTACATAGTTTTTAATGGTTATAAATTTTACACTGAGGAAGACTAAGTGAAGTCGAAACGTATGTTTTTCTAATTAAAAAACGAATAAAGCATGCTATCATTATATCTTATCTAATTGCTTTAATTTATTTTTATATTTTTTAATTTTTTTATTCTTATTCTTTTACTTAAGTATTTGCTCGAATAGTTGGCCATAATTTCTAATATTATTTAATATAGTTTTATATATTCGCCTACACATCTACATACTGGACATAGTACATTCAGTTGTTGTTTATCTTCATCACATAAGCTTCGTAAGGCACAATTAAAGCAAAATACATGTCCGCAATCCACAGTACCAAAATTTTTAACAATTATATTTTCTGTACATATAATGTATGTCATTGATTTTAAATCTTCTAATTTGATATGTCGTAATTTACATTTTAACCGGTTGCAAGTCTTCATTTTATAATCGCCACATGTATTAGAATGTTGCATAGTTCGACCAATTTCTCTTTTAATATGCTTAGTCATTGTTCCTGTCGTCTCATAACGAAGTTGTTCCACGCTAGTACAATGTAAAAATTGGCATCTTTCATTGCGGCATGTAGTATTTTGATATTGAAAACAGTATTTATATCTATGCAAAAAACCACAATTTAGATCAAAACAGCAATTATTTTTAAATTTTACGCAATCTTGGACGATTGGCTTCCTGAAATAAAAATTTGTTACAGTAAGATATATAATTAATTAAAAAGAATAATATAATTGTAATATATTTATAAATTTTTCTAACCTTAAACCGTAATAAGACATATTTTCTTATAAAACGACAACAGCAAATGGCAATAAACGACAATAAGGACAAAATAAAACGACAAGAGCAATAATGTTAACGATAAGAGCAATAATGTTAACGACAAGAGTAATAATGTTAACAACGACAACATTCACTGAAAGTTATACTATAATCCGTTTAGCGAAAGCACGACCATGATCTGCTCATAGGCTGTCATAGGCGGGCAAAGCGTAGCGCGCTACTCACAATCAATACCTAGAGTCCCTATAATAAGAGTCTGGACAGAGTTGATAGTTCGACAAAACATGGCGTCATAAATAAAAAAATGTATGTAATAATATTGTAATAGTATAATAATATTATATATTATATATATTGTAATATTAATATTAAACAAATATTAATATTAATATAATATTAATATTAAATATTATTAATATAATAATATATATACAGAGTGTCCCTGAACACTTAGGCTGGGTCCACAATAGGTGATTTATGCCCTAAGGCTGATGTCCCATGAAGCGGATTGCGCGGAAGCGGAACCAGCGGATCGCCAATCACCGAGTTATTCCGATAGAGCCCTTCGTCGAGCTCTATGGGAATAATTCCGTGATTGGCGATCCGCTGGTTCCGCTTCCGCGCAATCCGCTCCATGGGACATCAGCCTAAGACTTATGCTTGGTCTACAATTGGTAATTTAAGCTCTAAGCTTTAAGAACTGAACCAATCACAGTCGAGTATGAGGAGAATTCTCAACTGTGATTAGTCAATTTCTTAAGGCTTATAGCGAATTCGGTTGGATGCACTAATGCGCACTGAGTGCATATAAGGCCCGTTCTACAATAGGTGTCGTAAGTCGTAAGTCGTAAGAATTGACCAATCACAGTCCATTATTCTTCTCGAATTCAACTGTGATTGGTCAATTCTTACGTCTTATGACTTACGACACCTATTGTAGAACGGGCCTAAAGGTTTATTGCACATAAGTTCACAATGATATAAGTAATTTAAAAAGTAAAATAATTAATAGTAAGAGATATTATTATTGTTGTTCAATATGAATAATGATAATAAAAGTTCTTACTATTAAATAATTAATTTTTTAAATTACTTATGTCATTGTGAATCTGTGTGCGATAACCTTTATGTGCACTCAGTACGCACTAGTGCGTCCAATCGAATTCGCTATTAGAGCTTAAATAACTATTGTAGACCAGGACTTAAGAAATTGAGTATGAGGAGAATACTCGACTGTGATTGGTCAATTTCTTAAGGCTTAGAGCATAAATCACCTATTGTGGACCTAGCCTTATGCCAACACTCGTGAGGAGATAGAACGGAAATAAACAAAAGTCTTATACCATTTTGCTAAATTTGCAATAGTTATTGCGTTATTAATTAAAATATCAGAGCGAATGAGCACATGGAAAGCGATAGGCCGGAATCGGTAGGCATGTAAGATGACTTAGGCCCGTTTCTACCAATTTTGCGTTAACCCACAGTTTAACGAAACTTCAATTAAAAGTAAACCTTAGTTTAATGCTGACTGGTTTCTACGAACCCTACATTGGATACGTTTAGCTAAACTTATACCTTATGTGACATAACTTCAAGTATTTGTAGAAATAGGACGCTGATTGGTCCAATGTTATAGGCAAAAATCTTATGTAACATTGAGCATCATAACGTTGGTGCAGACCTATGGTATAGACCGAAGTTTTTTGTTGATTTTACAAATTATAAAATGGAAAATAAACAATCACGAAAACGCGCTGTGAACTTCACACAAGCGGAAAAAATTATTTTAATTGATTTAATATCAAAATATAAGCATATCATAGAAAATAAAACATCTGATAACATAACCTTAAAAGATAAAGAAAAAAGTTGGAAACTAATAAAAAATACATTTAATAGTATTTCTTCGACAGAATTTCGAAGTTCAGAAGTGTTAAAAAGTTGTTGGGACAATTTAAAAAAAAAACCAGAAAGTTTTTTGCAGATGAAAAAATGAAGTTATATAAAACAGGTAAATTTTTTCTCTTTATAATTTTATGGAGTATTATTTTAAAACATTATACCTACTGTAATATTGTATTAAACATTGTATAATAATTTTAACATTTAATAATTTTGTATTTTTAATATTTGTATATGCAATTTTAATATCAGGTGGTGGATCTTGTGAGTCTCCATCAGATATAGTAATGGAACGCATAAGAGATATAATAAAACCTTCAGTCGATAGCTTAACAAATAATTTTGATAGTGATGCCATAGGTAAAATGTCTATATTATTTTTTACAGATATATTATTTTTATTATATATTATTGTTATTATTTATATTATTTCTAACAGAATTAAGTGCAGCTTCAACATCAACTTTACGTAAAATGCCTATTATTACAAAAATAGTTACATATAAACCTCCTACACCTAATACTAAATCATGTAAAACAGTTAAAAATACAAATCCTACAGTTAAAAATACAAATTTGTGTGAAATACCAAGAAATATTACTGTAGGTGAATGGCTTGATGAAGATGATACAACAGGTGAAGATTTATGTGAAGATAATGTACAAATTGTAAGTATTCAAAATGTATGTTGTAGTTAAAATAGATTATTATATATATATTAATAGATATTAATTATGCGTATTTATTATGTAGTGTCTGAAAGCCACAAACACCAATAAAACGATATATGATGAAAATCTATCGAGTAGTACAGAAGATTATATTATAATAAATAACAACAATTATGAAAATGATTTTAACAACAATGATGAAAACCAAACTATGAATGAAACTGAGACCGATAAAAATAGCAGTGTAAGTTACAAAGAAATATATTTAATAAAAATTTTTAAATTTTAAGTATTTATTACTTATAATTATTAAAGTTTGTAGTAATTAAATTTAATTAAATATTTTTTATTTTATTTAAATATGTTATTGATATTAAATACTATTATTGATATTATATTTATATATATATTATTATAGTTAGTAAACTATAATAGAAGACATCCATATACAAAGAAAAAAAACCAATTAAGTAAATGTATGCAAGATTATATGAATAACGACAGTTATGAAAATGATTTTGATGAAAACATACAGATCAGTGATGAAAACCAAAATGTGAATGAAATTTTGACCGATGAAAATAGCAGTGTAAGTTATAAAAAATATATTTAATATACATTTTTTAATAGAAACTTAATTTTGAGTAGGCTTGTATAATGCAACGCAAAAAAATTTCGCAAACTTATCACCTTTTCAACAAATTTTGACAACCGTTTAACGTTGTAAGGGCTTCTTATAGTTTCATTTTTATTTTCATTTGCGATCCTCGAGATTAAAATTGTTCTGTAATTACGCGCACGATTAACGTTTTGGGACACACATATGATCCACATAGTTTTGCTTTTTTATAATTGTATTAACTCTAAATGTATGTACTATCTTTTCCAAATGTTATCAATTATGATTTTCACTGAAGAAGACTTAGTTAAGTCGAAACGTATAGTAATAAATTAAGTCATTATACATGATTATAATTTTATAATTGTTTTTTGATTTCATCTAATTTTTGCTCGTTTAGTTGGCGTAAGTTTGCGAAATTTTTTTGCGTCACATTTTTTAATTTTAAGTATTTATCTTTGTAATTATTAAATGTAATTAAATATTTTTAATATTATTTAAATAATATATTATAATATTATGTTATATTTATACATACATATATATTATTATAGTTACTAAATAACAGTGGAAATCATCAACATACGAAGAACGACATACCAAAAAATTGCAACGAAAAATTACAATTACAGGGTAAAAAAAATTTGCAGAATATGTCTGCAATAGAAATATTAAGGAAAAAAATTAGTAATCCACTTAAAGTAAGAAATTTCAATAATGAATGTAATGAAAATTTTTACAAGCATCAAAATAATTCACGCAAAAAAAAAGAAAATACGAAGTCACAGTTTAATACAAGACCAGCGCAATTTAATATATTAATGGAATCAAAAACGGAACTGGCAAAATTTATAAAAGAAGACTTAAAAGCAAAAAGTGAGATCGAAATGCAGATTTTAAATATGCAATTAAAAAAAGAAGAGTTAGAAGTGCAATTATTAGAAAAAGAATTGTTGATAAAAGAGCAAATATTAGAAAAAGAGATTCAAAAGGAAAAAAATCTATTTAATAATTAATATTCTATTTTAATTTTTTAAATTATATTTCTTTTTTATTTAAGAAGTCTTTCAATTTATAATTTATAGTTTACATATGCGTGTTTTTATAATTTAATAAATCTCCAAAGATAATATATATTTTTTATTTTTATTAATAAAGGAGATAGTTTGCTTTATGCATTTCATTTACGTATTTTATGTTTAAATGTATATGATATATATGTGATATGTATATGTTAAAATTTAATAATTCCTTCGTAAGCATTGTAATTTTTTTTATTAATGAACATAGATTTAATGATATATAATAACAATAACATAATGTGATGAATCTCCAAAGATAATATATTTTTTTTATTAATAAGAAAGATAACATTTTATTTAATATTATTTTTGTTTTTCTATATATTTTATTTACGTCTATTATATTACATACAAATATATATAGATATGTAATTTTAAGGTTCTCCTTTAAAAATATTTAATAAAGATATAATTAATTCTAATCAATGTTTGTATATCAATTTAAACCTAAATATATATATTTATACAGGGTGTAACTAAACAAACGTATACGAAGCACACCATCAGGTGCAGGACAACAAACTAAATCGAAAAGTCCTGAGCAATTTTTTTATCTGAGCTTTATTTTTTACGCTATAAATTGTTAAAGTTTGCCAATCAGCGCGTGGCTACAACGGAAGGCAGCGTAGGCGCCGCCTACTGGGTGGGGAGCGCGGGATCGGAGAGTAGCGAGACAAAGTGGGGCGAAGCGAACGTAGCATGTCTCTGCTCTTTTTTGTACGTTTTGCGTAGCTCTTAAAATTTGATTATTCTCGATACTCTCGGCAGTGTGGAATATTTAATTTTTCCATCTCGTTAGCTGTCTCCATATTTGTGTTTAGAAATACTTTTTCTTTGAAGAGAAAGGTCACATGAGTTGTAGTCCGGAGATCGAGCAGGCCACGGACTAGTACTGAATCCTTCCCATCCTTGAGGAAAATTTTTATCGAAGTAATGGCAGATGATACTTTTGAATAAGATTCATTGAAATTAATATTAAAAGTGGTTCCGATAATTGGACTTAAATATTAAATTTATTTTAAGCGCAAAGTATGTTTTTATTTTTAACATATTTAACAAAAAAAAACTTTCTTGATGTATGAAAACATTATAATACATATGTATGTAGTAATGACTACTTTTATTAAGATTTTTAGTCTTGATGTGTGAACATGATATAAAAATTAAGCCCTGAGAGTAGAATACAGTATTGAAACTGAGATAGCGATCTTCACAATTTCGATAGATTCTATTAAACTACGCAATAAAATAATAATTATAAACATTTGTATAATAATAAAATAAAAATAAATAATAATATAAATTATAATAAAATTAAACATATTTATAATAATAAAATGAAAAGTAAATAATAATATAAATATAATAATAAAATAAAAATAAAGATTTAAAAATAAATATTGAATTTATAATAAATATAAATTTATAATAAAAAATAAATTTATAATAAAAATAAATATTTTCATAATAAAAATAATTCTTATGTGTTAACAAAATAATTATTTAACTAAAATTAAAGAAATTGTTCGAAATGAGTTCCTCCCACTTCGATACATATTTCTGCTCTTTTTTGTACGTCTTGTGTAGCTTTTTGTATATGATGATGTTCAATTCTTTGGACAGTGTGGAATACCAATTCTTCCATTTCGTCTGCGGTTTCGATGTTGTTATTTAAAAACACTTTTTCTTTAATCGCTCCCCAAAGATAAAAATCACATGGGTTGAAGTCCGGAGATCGAGCAGGCCACGGAGTGTTGCGAATTAAAAGGAACGCAGTGTGTGTGTATGTATATATGAGTGTGTGTGTGCGCGCTTACACGTGTGCCGAGATTATATTATAATGTATCGCGTTTAAATAGAGCGCGCGAGAGCCGCGCTGCTCTGACCGCGCGCCAATCGCGATCGTCCACGCTCTCTCGATCGCGCGCTTTGGCGAGAGGCGCGCTCGAAACAATAGACTCGAACGGTCGCAGCCGTTCGAACGCTCGCTCACAAAACAATCACGACAACAATGTTGCCCTCCAATCGTTCCAAAATTGTCACCGCCTTTGTCTTGAGGCTAACATCGTCTTGTTTTTCTCTCGCCGAATCTTCGAGAAGGTCTGCGAGATAAAGCCGCGTGTCCGGGGCTCCCGCACTCACTATCGTTTCTGCCCTCGAAAGCGTTCGATCAGTAATCTCGTTGCACACGCACAGAATTCTTGTCTCGTACTTCCTTCGAGTCATTTAAGATTATTCTAAAGCCGCTTCTGACAGAACGTCGCCAAAAATAAAGGTGTTAATTCTCTCCAAAGAATAAGAAAAGGTTAAATCGATTTCCTGGCACTTCCACACTTCACTAACGCGCACTAGACCGCGAACGCGATCCCGTGATTGCACATTCTGGTCCTTCGAGCCGGATCTTGCCTCTTCGTGGCGGCCGGCACTCCTTGCAATCGTCGCGCCCGTCGCATCCCGGGTGAGTCAGTGCTTCTGTGAAAGAGTGAGTGAATATCCTGCGGAAGAAAATGGACAAATTAATAGCGTCTCAGATAGAGCTGTTCGGGCGTATAGCCCGATCTTACGATAACCTGAAGAAGGTCGGTGCCGCTAAGCTGTCGATCTCCTTGGTCCAGTCGGCACTAGCTATCCTGGAAAAAAAGTGGGATAAGTTTGAGGAACAGCACGAGATTCTAAAGACCGAGTACCATGACAAGCTCGGTGAGACAGATTACATCACCTCAGACCTCGTTAATACCGCCGAAGTTACTTTCCTTGAGCAGCAAGCGAAGTTACTGGAGATAGAGAGGGGTCTCGCCGGTCCACGGAAGGAAGACAATCCCATCCAGGCGGAAGCCAAGTCACCGCGTAACGTCTTGCCGCGGCTCCAACTGCCGCAATTCTCCGGCAAGTTCGAAGACTGGCCTACTTTCCGAGATCTGTTTCAGTCCATCGTAGTCGAGGAGCCGTCACTATCGAGAGTACAAAAGATGCAGTATTTGAAGGTCGGCATAAAGGGCGACGCCGAACAGCTGATACGGAACCTACCTTCGACGGAAGAGAACTTCGAATGCGCCTGGGCCACCCTGACGAACCACTTCGAGAACAAGAGGTTCCTCATGAGAGCTTATCTGTCTTCCCTCACCGCACTCCCGCGAATGAAGGCCCCGGCTGCTGCCGGACTCCGTAAAATCTTCCACTGTGTGGTCTCCACCGTCGGAGCGCTCGAGGGCATTGGGCGTCCGATTTCAGAATCGACGGATCTCTTCGTCCATTTCGTGATCGAACTGCTCGATCCGAAGACCCGTCGAGATTGGGAGAAGTCGCTAGGCACATCTATCGAGCCCCCTTCCTATGAAGATCTGCGCGATTTCCTGGAAGAGCAGCTGATGACACAGGACGTACTACAGACCGTCTCTGCGGAGCAGAACGGGAAATTCGCCGAGAAGACTAGCCGGACCGTACGTGCCAGCCACGTAGGAGGTCGAGGATCGGACTCCAACCGAAGCTGCCCTCTCTGCAAAAAAGAGCATTTTTTGGCGTACTGCGATCAGTACAAGAAAAAGAATGCTCAGGAGAAACGAGAGGCAGTGGGTACTTACCAGCGGTGCTGGAACTGCCTAGGTCGTCACCAGCTCAGCAATTGCATGTCAGGAAAGGTATGTGCCAAGTGCTCAAGTCGGCATCATACGACCCTGCACGACGCTTTCACTGCCGTTGCACTAACGACGGCCGGGACCAGCCAGTCGTCAACCGTTCACGTCGCCAAACGCCCACAAGAGGAGTGCGGGCCCGTGCTTCTCGCGACCGCTCGCGTTGTAGTGCAAGATCAACACGGAAATCGAAGTGCCGTTCGCGCTCTAGTGGACCCGGGCTCTGAAATGTCCTTGATCGCGGAGTCGCTGGCGCAGCGTCTCCGCCTGCCGCGAACTCCGGCTTCAGTGGCTATATTCGGGGTCGGTGGTATCCAGACGGGTTCGTCGCGGGGACGGATCACCGTAATCCTCTCAGCGCGTTCCGGGCTCTTCTCGCTACCTGTGTCAGCCTTGGTACTGCCGCGGCTATCCATCTATAGTGGGGCGCCGGGAAGTGGCCGGCGCCCCTGGCCGCACGTAACAGGCCTCGAGCTCGCGGATCCTGAGTTCGAGCGCCAGGACCCGGTGGAGTTTCTCCTCGGAGCCGAGGCTTACGCCAGCATCGTTATGCCAGACCTGCGCCGCGGGGGCCCGCGGGAATCTATCGCTCAACAAACCCGCCTGGGTTGGGTACTCCTGGGTGCAATGGGAGCTCACCACCTCACTGCCTCCGTATCGTCGTTCCAGTGTTCCGCCGTGCTGCAACTGACAGACCTCGTGCGCCGATTCTGGGAGGCGGAGGAACCGTCTCACCCCGCCTTGCCTATGACCAACGACGAGCAGGCATGCGAGGATCATTTTTCACGCACGCACGTGAGGTTGCCCAACGGGCGCTACCAGGTGCGCCTGCCAGTCTCACTAGATCTACCAGATCTCAGATCGACTCGCCGCGCCGCGTCCCGCCTGCTGGACGTCATGACGCGCCGATTCGATCGCGACAAGGACTTCGGGCAGCTGTACCGGGACTTCATGCAGGGCTACCAGGCTCTAGACCATATGTCGCCAGTAGAAGAGATGTTGCCCGCTCCCGGGAACAGGACGTGCTACCTGCCCCACCACGGAGTGATGCGAGCCTCCGACGCCGGTACGAAAATCCGGGTGGTCTTCAACGGCTCTTCACGCACCGCCGCCGGGCACTCTCTCAACGCCGCGCTGTTCACCGGACCAAACCTATTGCCGGCGCTAGCCGACATCCTGACCCGTTGACGTCGGCACCGCTACGTCTTCGCCGCCGACGTGGAGAAGATGTACCGCCAAATCCTCGTGCATCCAGACGACCGGGATCTGCAGCGGATTCTGTGGGAAGACAAAGGGCAAGTGTCAGAATTCCGGCTAAACACTGTCACGTATGGCCTGGCGAGTGCGCCCTACCTTGCCATACGTGTTCTCCATCAGCTTGCTGCGGACAAGAAAGTTCGCTTCCCGTTAGGCGCTGCAGCGGTGCGCCAAGATACGTATATGGACGATATACTCACCGGGTCATCCAGTTTAGAATCGAGTCGACAGCTCCTGGGGGAAGTAGCCTCTCTCTGCGCGGCGGGTGGCTTCCCGCTGCGAAAATGGGCCGCCAATGACAAAGCCCTCCTGGAGGATATCCCGCCAGAACATCGCCTGACAGATCCGACGGGTACCATGCTGCCAACGACCGATCACTCAGTCTTAGGGTTGAGGTGGAACCCGGAGACCGATGAGTTTGCGCTCACAATCCGGAAGTTACCCAAGGCTTCCCCCACGAAGAGGACGGTGCTCTCCCAGACGGCGCGCCTGTTCGACCCCCTGGGATGGTTAGCACCGATAGTGGTCCGGGCGAAGCTGCTCATCCAAACGGCATGGCTACAACAGCTCGACTGGGACACCCCGCTGGCCAGAGAGGAAGCCTCAGCCTGGATCAACCTGGAGGGGGAGCTTCCGTTGCTGGAAGGAGTGCGCTTGCCGCGCTGGCTACGTTGCGGGACCTCGTCGACCACCCTGGAACTCCACGGCTTCTCAGATGCATCCGAGCGAGCCTACGCTGCCGTGGTGTACCTCCTGTCCACAAACGAGCAACCCAGCGTATCCTTGATCGTCGCTAAAACCAAGGTCGCCCCGCTCAAACGAGTGTCACTTCCTCGCTTAGAACTTTGCGCGGCAGCTTTGTTAGCCAAGTTGGCGGAGCACGTTCGGAGCATGCTGGACGTGAAGAGGACATCCGTCAATCTATGGACCGACTCCACTGTCACGCTTGGTTGGATCCGGGGACACCCTGCAAGGTGGACAACCTACCTACGTAGCGAACCGAGTCGCTGAAATTCAGCGGATAAACCAGGATGCGAGATGGCTTCACGTACCTGGGCGAGAGAACCCAGCCGACTGCGCTTCCCGCGGACTGTCCCCGAAGGAGCTGTTGGTACATCCTCTCTGGTGGCAAGGACCTGATTATCTCAGGCAGCCGCCTGATGCGTGGCCAATGAACGCCGGCCACAGGGAGGCCGAGCTTCCCGAGCAAAGACCCACACGCTGCCACGTGACCGATGACCTACGGGAGCCAGAAGAGTTACGGCGATTCTCCTCTCTACAACGTTTACTGAAGGTCTCGGCCTGGATCTGGCGCTGGCGTGATCGTCATCGCGATGCGGTAGACGGAGGCCCCGCAAGGGCGCGACATTCCTTCCTGAGTCTAGAGGAGCTCCAAGCCGCGACCACTCGCTGGATCAGGGTGGTGCAATCCGTGAGCTTCAGCCGCGAGCTGGAGGAACTCCGCTCCGGAAGGCCGGCGCTCGGTCGAAGTCCCCTGAAGAAACTGACGCCTGCGCTCGATGGCGAGGAGATTCTACGGGTCAAAGGGCGACTTAAACACTCGCTACTGGATCACGACCAGCGACATCCAGTAATCCTGCCGCCGGAATCTCATCTCACCTACCTGGTGATCGGCGACTGCCACCGACGAACTATGCACGGAAGAGTTCAGACCACTCTGGCCAGCATCCGGCAGCGGTACTGGATCCCGAGAGGACGCCAATTGGTCCGGCGTCACATCCATCGATGTCTACCATGTGTGCGATGACGGGCGGCAACTCCACAGCCAATGATGGGTGATCTGCCAAGGGCGCGCGTCACACCAAGCCGACCGTTCCGCCACACCGGGGTGGATTTCGCCGGCCCGATATGGCTCCGGACGACCAGAGGCCGCGGGCACAGGGCGTATAAGGGCTTCCTAGCCGTCTTTGTATGTTTTAGCTCCCGCGCCGTGCACCTCGAAGCAGTCAGCGACTACTCCGCCGATGCCTTCTTAGCAGCCTTCCGTCGCTTCGTGTCGCGTCGAGGCATATGCGAGGTCATCTACAGCGACTGCGGGACAAATTTCGTGGGGGCCGATGCTCGGCTCCGAGCCCTCTTCAAGGAGGCTAGCTGTGAAGTCAACGCCATAGCCGGATGGCTGGCTGACGAAGGCATCCGATGGCAGTTCAACCCGCCTGCCGCTCCTCATTTTGGCGGGCTCTGGGAGGCGGCTGTAAAAGCAGTCAAGCATCACCTACGGCGAGTCATAGGGGAGACCAGACTTACCTTCGAGGAGATGGCAACCTTTCTCGCAGAGGTCGAAGCGTGCCTCAACTCGAGGCCACTGCAGGCGATGTCTGACGACCCGGAGGACCTCAGCTGCTTGACTCCCGGCCACTTCCTGGTCGGGGGCCCGCTCAGCACAATCCCGGAACCGTCGCTCATGGACGTGCCGACCAACAGACTGAGCCGCTGGCGCCTGCTGCAGCAGATGCGAGATCATCTGTGGCAGCGCTGGGCCCGGGAATACCTGCAGGGCCTAACCCCGCGTCCGAAGTGGTGGGCCACCTGCGACAACTTGAAGGAAGGTCAAATGTGCCTCCTGAAAAACGAGGCCACTCCCGCGTGTCGCTGGCCGCTTGCACGCGTAAAACGCCTACACCCGGGAGAGGACGGTCGAGTCCGCGTGGTGGATATTCGAACCGCCGGTGGAGAGCTCAGGCGCCCGGTCGTCAAAATCGTTCCGCTACCGTCGGTGAACCCCGCGACCGCGAATTCGCTGCCGTAGACTATCGGAACCTGCGTGTAGAATAAACTGTACATAGAGTGTATATATTTGTATAATTTTCACTTGCATAGATTAGGCCCTTAGTATTTACCGTAATCGAAAGGTTCGAGTGTCGTTCGTGTTACCGGCACTTTACACTCTCCGCGATGATCGCCTCGCATTGACGTGCGAGGTTAGTTTCGCCCAGTCAACAGACTGGCCGAATAATGACAGCTGAGAGTGGAAGCAGCACGCCTGCGCACCGTATCGATCAGATAACTCGATATCGATCACGGCGCCGCGTCACCAGAATCACTGCCGTAACAACCAAAAATTAGCGGCAATCGTCGACTTCGACGAGGCGGGCGGCATGTTGCGAATTAAAAGGAACGCAGTGTGTGTGTATGTATATATGAGTGTGTGTGTGCGCGCTTACACGTGTGCCGAGATTATATTATAATGTATCGTGTTTAAATAGAGCGCGCGAGAGCCGCGCTGCTCTGACCGCGCGCCAATCGCGATCGTCCACGCTCTCTCGATCGCGCGCTTTGGCGAGAGGCGCGCTCGAAACAATAGACTCGAACGGTCGCAGCCGTTCGAACGCTCGCTCACAAAACAATCACGACAACAATGTTGCCCTCCAATCGTTCCAAAATTGTCACCGCCTTTGTCTTGAGGCTAACATCGTCTTGTTTTTCTCTCGCCGAATCTTCGAGAAGGTCTGCGAGATAAAGCCGCGTGTCCGGGGCTCCCGCACTCACTATCGTTTCTGCCCTCGTAAGCGTTCGATCAGTAATCTCGTTGCACACGCACAGAATTCTTGTCTCGTACTTCCTTCGAGTCATTTAAGATTATTGTAAAGCCGCTTCTGACAGAACGTCGCCAAAAATAAAGGTGTTAATTCTCTCCAAAGAATAAGAAAAGGTTAAATCAATTTCCTGGCACTTCCACACTCCACTAACGCGCACTAGACCGCGAACGCGATCCCGTGATTGCACAGAGTTATTGAACCTTTTCCAAACCATCCTTGTGGAAAATTTTCATTAAGATAACGGCGGACGATACCTTTGAATAAGATTCATTGATATTAATACTAAAAGTGATTCAATAGATAATTAGACTTAAATGCTAACTTCTAAGTGCAAAATGTATGTTTTTACTTTTAACATATTTAATAAAACTTTCTTTATGAAAACAAATTATACACAATACACATGTATGTAATAAATACTGTTATTAAAATTTTTAGTGTTGATGAAGCACGATATAAAAATTAACCTTTAAGGGTAGACTATAATATTGAATCTGAGATAGCAATCTTAACTAATTTTGATTTCTTCTAAACTGTATGCAATAAACATTTTTATAGTAAAAATTTCTTACGTGCAGAATGGGCAGGTGCGCCATCATGCATGAATATCATAGCTCGTCTAGTTAATGCTACATCTTCCGAATTATTCTCTGTCGGAATTAATAAATCTGGCAGATCATTTCGCAAGAAATTGAGATATTCTTGAGCATTTAAACGTTCTGGTAGTATAAAAGGTCCAATCTAAGTTTAATTAATAAAGTTATATTAATAATAGGAATAATATTAGTAACAAAACAGTAGTATAATTAACGATTACAAATTAGAATTCTATAAAGAAAATGTTTATTGTATTGATTATAAATAAAAAAGATATGTCAAATCGAGAGAGACATTAAGGGCCAGTTTTTCAATAATAGTTTAAACTTATTGTTAGATCGAAGTTTAAACTTTGCGCAGAACACATGTGCACATAGTTTCAACTTCGATCTAATTTTAAACTATTATTAAATAACTGGCCTTAAGAGAGATATTAAAAAACAAGTTCCATTGAAAAAAAAAAGATTAAAAAGGACTGAATAAAAATAGTTTTAATTTAATTAATTTAAATTTCAATTAAATTATAATCTTAAAATACTTACGATTTGATCTCCCAGCAATCCACACCAAACATTTACGGAATATCGGTATTAAAATGAACTTGACCTAGTGAGAAATGGATTTCCATGACTCCAGTAATGATAATTGTGGGTATTAAACATTCCGTTTCTCATAAATGTACATTCATCAGTATACAAAATCCGACTTCCGTAATTAGGTCTCAAATTCATTTGATTTAAATAATATTCAGCAAAATTCACACGAAATGGATAATCTCGTGGAAGTAAATGTTGTACTTTTGTATAGTGATACGGGTGCTGCTCATTTTCTTTAAGCACTCTATAAACACTCATATGCGATATATTAAACTGACAAGCAACAGATCTTGTACTTAATGTGGGATCATTGCGAAAGACAGCCATAACAGCATCTTCCATCACAAGATTGCGTATTTGACGTGGACGACCTCCGTTTCTATTATTTGGTAAAACATTGCCAGTTTCTTGTAGTCGTCGAACAGCACCAGCTATTACATTTGGACTTGGATGATGTCGATTCGGGTATAAATTAGCATATTGCACTACGGAAGGTGCAGCCTGTTCTCCGTTTATAAAATACAAACGAATCATTTCGTAATCTTGTGCGTAATAAACGGGCATGATGAGGATTATTAAATGGTCACTTATAAAAGATCGTTCACTTATAAAAGCATAACAATGAATAATTGAAATGATCAGAAGATTTTGTTTATAAGAACCTTCGCGTTTGTGCTTTGTTTTCATACATACAATACATAAAGATGAACATACATACATACGTATCAAAACAAAGCACTAGCAGAGATTCTTTATAAATAACAAAAATATTAAAGAAAGAAAAAATATAAATCTGATCTTTTTTTTGAACATTTCAACTATTCGTTGTTACGTTATAAGACTATTTAATAATCTCATGCGCTTTTATTATACATAAGATTATTGCGATATGATTCGTTTATATTTTACAAGTGGAGAACAGGCTGCACCTGCTCTCTCTCTCTCTCTCTCTCTCTCTCTCTCTCTCTCTCTTTTTTCTGAGAGAAGACGTGTCAAACATCGCTCTGCAAAAGTGATAACTTTTAAGTGATTATATAGTGAGGGAGAGTGGCGAAAAAGTATTGAAGTAATAGTTGCATAGACCGGGAATAGACATGAGTGTTATCTAACAGGAATATGCTGATTTGTGAGCGTGAGAGTTATATTTCTTGTATGAGGCATCGAGATTTCACGCGACAGGTAGACATTAAAGGTGGACACAAAGCGCTGACGTGTGAATTTGGACAAAGGTAATTGACCGCCTATGCTGGTATTAACAGCTTCGGCCGGTAATTATCGATATGAACGATGAATATGACGAGTATCGATGCTCGGCATGTAAGAAGGCAATAAAAAATCAGGTTGCTGCGTGCAAATCTTGTATTAAACTGTTTTACCATCCAGGATGTGCAAGTAAACATAAAATTTATGATAGAAATCGCGAACTGGTGTCGTGTCCTGGCCCATTTGAGAAATTTACAATTGAAAGTGAAGCAGATATGAAGAAGGCACCGACAGCAGCGGGGAGCAGCAGGGAAAGACAAGGATCTACAGGATCTACGGGTTCGTTTACGACATCAAGCAGTGGAAATAGAATATCAGGAGCGAGTGGATCATCGAGTATTGACGTAAAAATAGATTGGCTTGTAAAAACTGTGAAAGAAATAAAAGACGAAACAGCATGTAAGAAGGAAATTAAAATGATGGTTAAGGAAATAGTTCGAGAAGAATTTGGAAGTATTAAACAAGAAATGGAAGACTTGAGAAGAATTATACAAGGAGGAGCGGGTGGACTGGCAGGAGGAGCTCAAAGATGTTATAGTGAAGCAGTTAAAGAGAAGAAAAAAGAAAATATTATAATTGTCAAACCCAAGGTGCAACAGGAGAGTGAAGCAACTAAAAAACTGATAAAAGAAAAGGTAGATATCAAGAATATGGCTATGGGAATAACGAAGTTAAAAAAAGGAAGTAAGGGAACAGTGATTCTCGGCTGTGAGACTGGAGAAGAAATGGAAAAGCTAAAGGCGACAGTACAAGCCAAGCTGGGCGAGAACTTTAACGTTACTGAGTCACCGTGGATGAAACCTAAGATAAAAATTGTCAATATTGGCGAGGAAGAAATGGAGTTGAATGATGATGATTTAATAGGTACAATTAAGAAGCAGAACAAAATTGACGTGAAAAATGAAGGAATTCATATGCGAATAGTAAAGAGAATAGTTAAAGAGAAAATAAATGAGAAATATCAGTCCGGAAGAAGAGGAAAAGATGGTATCGTAATAATTGAAGCAGATGAAGAGACTCATGAAGTAATGTTGAGAAAAGGGAAACTGAATGTAGGATGGAGAAAGTGTCCTGTATTCAATCACATTAACATTAAAAGATGTTTTAAATGCTGGGGTTATTATCATATTGCAAAGAATTGTACGCGTAATGAAACATGTCACAAATGTGCAGGAAATCACAAGGTGAGTGAATGTACAGCGACAAAGAAAAGATGTATAAATTGTATGTTTAAGATTCAAACATACAATTTGAAAATAAATGATGAGCATGGCGCACTTGATCCGGAATGTCCGACTTTCAAGAGGGCGATACAGGAGGAGAAGAGGAGGGCCGGATGGGAGGAAGATAAATAGCAACTACAGAAGGAAACGGAATTAATACTATATACAAATGCGCAAAGTTTGATGGCGCATAAAGACGAGATACAGCATCAGATTATGAAGAAAATGAATCCTGCGTTCATAGCGTTATCAGAAACCAGAGTGACTGCTGAAATTGAAGACTGTGAAGTGAACGTACCGGGGTATAGTATGATTAGATGTGATGCTGAAAACAGAAATACAGGAGGGGTTCTTTTATATGTAAGGGACGATATTAAATATGAGATAGTATTAGTAAAAAAGTTAGAAGCGAATTGTTGGTGTGCTGCGATTGAGGTGAAAGATAAATTGTATAAAGGAGTGATAACAGTAATATATCATTCACCGAGTTCATCGCATGGTGAGTTCGTGAGATTTCTGGAGGATATAATAGAAGAATTAATAATACGGGGAGAATGTATAGTAATAGGAGACTTTAATATAGATATTATGTTGGACTCGTTTTATACAAAGAAGTTACAAACGACAATGTTGAGCTTAGGCATGAAACAATATGTAAATAAACCGACGAGAATTACGAAAAATAGTAAGACAATTATAGATTTAATTTACGCTAATAATAAAATAGAAGTGCAAGTAATTCATGAACCTAAAATAACGGACCATTTTTTGTAATTTAAATTAATTAAATTGAAACTATTTTTATTGTTTTCTTTTTAATCATTTCTCTAATGTAACTTTTTTTATTATCTTTCATCTGTCTATCGATTTGAATTATTTTTTTATTTAATCAATGCAATAAACATTTTCTCTCTAGAAAAATAATGTGTAATCGTTATATTACTGTTTACTTTTATTACTAGTATTGTTCTTATTGAATTATTTTTCCTATTAATATAAACTTATTGACAGGAAATCTAGATCGAACTTTTTATATTATCACGCTTGAACTCTCAAAAGTAGTCTCGATTTCTTACAAAATGATCTGCCAGATTTGTTAGTTCCGGCAGAGAATAATTTAGAAGAGGTAACATTAAATAGATTAGCTACGATATTCATGCACGATGACGCACTTGCCCATTCTGCACGTAAGAATTATTTTTATTATAAAAATATTTATTTTTAATATGTATAATATATCTTTACTCTTATTTTATTATTATTATATTTATATTATTATTTATTTTTATTTTATTATTATACAAATGTTTATAATTATTATTTTATTGCGTAGTTTAATAGAATCTATCGAAATTGTGAAGATCGCTATCTCAGTTTCAATACTGTATTCTACTCTCAGGGCTTAATTTTTATATCATGTTCACACATCAAGACTAAAAATCTTAATAAAAGTAGTTATTACTACATACATATGTATTATAATGTTTTTATACATCAAGAAAGTTTTTTTTTGTTAAATATGTTAAAAATAAAACATACTTTGCGCTTAAAATAAATTTAATATTTAAGTCCAATTATCGGAACCACTTTTAATATTAATTTCAATGAATCTTATTCAAAAGTATCATCCGCCATTACTTCGATAAAAATTTTCCTCAAGGATGGGAAGGATTCAGTACTAGTCCGTGGCCTGCTCGATCTCCGGACTACAACTCATGTGACCTTTCTCTTCAAAGAAAAAGTATTTCTAAACACAAATATGGAGACAGCTAACGAGATGGAAAAATTAAATATTCCACACTGCCGAGAGTATCGAGAATAATCAAATTTTAAGAGCTACGCAAAACGTACAAAAAAGAGCAGACTAATGCTACATTCGCTTCGCCACACTTTGTCTCGCTACTCTCCGATCCCGCGCTCCCCACCTAGTAGGCGGCGCCTACGCTGCCTTCCGTTGTAGCCACGCGCTGATTGGCAAACTTTAACAATTTATAGCGTAAAAAATAAAGCTCAGATAAAAAAATGGCTCAGGACTTTTTGATTTAGTTTGTTGTCCTGCACCTGATGGTGTGCTTCGTATATGTTTGTTTAGTTACACCCTGTATATTTAAAAATTTCAGAAAAGCGAAATTTTTGCTATAAAAGTTTACGCGTTTATTTAATTTTAATGTAACTAGTCTTTCAATTTATAATTTATAATTTACATATGCGCGTTTCAAAAAGTTTACACAGGAGATATAATTTTATTATTAAATATAAAAATAAAATTGTATAAAAGGGTGTAAGATAAGATTATATAAAAATATATATTTATTTAAATCTAAGTATATAAATGTTGACAATAATTTCACATATGTTCAGATAAATTTTTTAAATTAAGAGTTAATAGATTCTATTTTCATATTTCATGTTTCTTTGTTATAACTGGAGGCTGAAAAAAATGTATGCAATAACAGTTAATTTGTAATTAATTTATATTCTTAAATGTTTAAAAATTATAATTAATAATATCTGATGTGTTCAATTAAGTAAAATTTATTAAAGAAAGCTTGTCCATAAAATTTTATAGATAAAAACTTACTTGGCAAAGTAATTATGAATTAATTCTGTTCGAACTGCTACATCAGCAACTGCGTCATTATTAATCCTCTGATTTATATTACAATCTGCTAACATTTGATCCCATGGTGCAGGTAAATTTAAATCTGGATCGATATCTGGTACTGCTTCATTATTTTGTGTAGCAATGTTATGAAGCACTGCTGTTGCAATAATAATATTCATTATTCTATGTTGATGATATCGCATTCCAAGTGCTAGGATTGGAAATCTTCTTTTCCAAACGCCAAAAAGACGTTCTATTGTATTTCGAGTGCGAATATGTGCTTCATTGTAAAGATGTTCTGCAGCAGTTTGTGGTGCCAACAACGGGGTAACAAGATATTTTTTTAGTGGATATGCAGAATCTCCTAATAACAAACTATTGCCATACATTCCATTCTCAAAGTTTGCTCTCAAACGACTATTATTAAAAATAGTACTGTCATGGACAGAACCTTGCCAACGAGCAACTATATCAATTATTTCTAAATTGCTGTTACATACTACTTGAGTGTTGAAAGAAAAGAAACCTTTTCTATTGCGGAACAATTCAGCATTTTCTCCACCTGTAATAATAAAAAACTTCTATAGTAAAAAGATGTACCTATACGTTATAAAAAATAATATAAGATAATATAACAATAATAAAAATATACGCAAGAAGTAATAACAATTTTTCATAAAATAAACTTACCAAGTGATTGAATACGAATATGTGTACAATCTATACAACCAATAACTCTGGGAAAACGTGCAATATTATAAAATTGTAATTGAGCATTTCTTATCTCCTCTTCTGTAGTTGGTAAACGGATATAATGAGGTCGTAATCTAGCAATAGCTGCACTAACTCTATGTATAATATAATGCGCAGAAGTTGTGCTCACTCCAAAAAAATCTCCCATTGTTATAAGGAATGATCCTGTAGCGTAAATACGAAGTGTGAGTAATAATTGTTCCATAGGAGAAGTTGCTCTGTTTATAAAATATATAAATATATATTAGTTGTATAAATTTAATTTTATATAATTATGTAATTATAACATTATTATTAGAAAATAATCATAAGGAACTTACTTATTAGTTGAAAACTCTAATTCTTCTGTAATATTTTCCAGTATTAATAATACTACATTTTTACTTAAACGAAATCGCATTTTAAATTCGATATCGTCTAATTCTTCAAAATAATCAATGTGCACTTTAAATTTTCTTTCTCTTCTGTTAATTTGTTGAACAATTTCTTCATCATCAGAAGATGACAACACATCATAAAAATGTGCCATGTCAGACAAATAGGTTAAGTATATATCAAAATAAAATGTAACACTAGTTATATTTCTTAATCGTAGTTTAATTGTCCTTAAACGGCCAATTTTGGCCGTTTAAAGTAAACTCGGTTTATGCAATTTTAAACGTGTGCAAATGTTTGGTAGAAATCAATTTTTAAGTTAACCGGGCTTAATCCAATATTACTAGGGATTAATTTCTTAAACTACGTTGGTAGAAACGGGCCTTACTTGTTTATGGCCCGTATATAGTCCGATCTTAGGGCCGGCGCATAGACTTTGGTATAGGCGTATGCATAAGCAGGGATGGGTTTGATACGCATTCCAGAAGTATCCTACGTATAATACGTATGATTGCGTATCATATGTAGGATACGTATCAAATTATAGCTATGTTCCAAAATTCACTGTCAGCGCTGAAAATTATAGTTCACGTTATGTATATTATAGATTTTCAGCACTAGCAGTGAATTTTGGAACACAACTTATGCATGAAATTTGACATTTAATCCTAACCTCAAATCTGTATATTAACCATTAATAAAGAACAGATCTTTTAAATATGCAATATGCAGTCTATAAATAAAAAACAAAAAAGAAGTGAAATTGAAAATGTAAGTGCAGTATATAATAGTACAGTCTTTAATGTAGTTAATAAACAAAGCATATATTATTTAATATCCTAAACCAATTAAATAAAATCGATAATTTTTGTTATATCATGACTTTTTTCCTTTATCATTTCTTTTTTCAATAAAAGTTCCTTCTGTCCAGAAAGAATGTCTGGGTTTTCCGCCCTTATTCATATTATTTTATTATTTATATTACTTTTTAATAACAACTCTGCACAGTGGGAGAGGCTCACTTGCGCACAGTACAATTGCACACGTTGCAATTGCACACCGTGCTATTAGACACATAAAGTTGCGCACAGTTCTTTTGCCCACAGTTCTTTTGCGCACAGTTCTTTTGCCCACTGTTCTTTTGCGCACCGTGCTGGTAGGCACCCATACCGGCGGGGTGGGTGCGGGAGGAAGGCCGAAGGCCCCCCTTGCACTCCCCGTGTGTGTGTGTGTGTGTGTGTGTGTGTGTGTGTGTGTGTGTGTGTGTGTGTGTGTGTGTGTGTGTGTGTGTGTGTGTGTGTGTGTGTGTGTGTGTGTGTGTGTGAATACAGCATGTGTCGCGCATTTTCGTGTCCAATTGCACGGTGTGCAAATGAACGGTGCGCAAAAGAACTGTGGGCAAAAGAACTGTGCGCAAAATTATGTGTCTAATAGCACGGTGTGCAATTGCAACGTGTGCAATTGTACTGTGCGCAAATGAAGGCTTCTCCTGCACAGTAGTTAACAATAGATAATTGGGTACATTCCATTTCACGCATGATCCGTAATGCGTATAATGCATCATTTATTCTTGTTCACATGATGCATCACGTGTGAAACGAAAGGTTATGTAACGTATGATACGTACACATATGTATCAAACTAAGGCACGTATCATACTTAGGGTGCGTTCGGTTTGGGCGCGCACGCGCCGTGAGCGCTCACGCTTATAAGCGCTGTTTTCAATCATTCGGTTTGGTATCTGAGCGCTTACACAACAGTTAGGAATACCGTTCGTTTTGGCTATTGTAAGCGACTATAAGCGCATCAAGATGGCAGGCGATAAGTTAATTATATTTGCGCAAATATACGCTTTACTTCATCTGCCTATTTTGTACACGCGGTCGGTTTCCGCATCTTTTAAAAAAACTATTTTTGTCATAATGCTTGTTATAAGCCAAATTCATTGATACCATGCGTTAACAATGCGTTCCGAAATAAACGTAAGCGCTTACGCTTGTTCACGCTCACGCTGCCCTACCTCGCAGGAATAAGCGTTTGTGAGCAGAAGTTATGACGTCACAATGACGTCATTAGTCGATCTGTGAGCGCTTACAACTCCAAAGCGAACGATGTGAATAACGCTTAAAAGCGCTTTAAGCGTGTAAGCGCCCAAACCGAACACACCCTTAGTATCATACGTAGGATACCTATGTATGATACATAAGGTATGATACGTTCCCAATCCTGTGCATAAGGATCCATTCACATGGACTGATATTTTCCACGTAACGCGTATCGCGTAACCAATCAGAGCCGTTCCTCATTTTCTGTTACGCGGAATTGAATGTTCGATTGGTTACGCGATACGCGTTACGCGGAAAATATCAGTCCATGTGAATGGACCCTAAGAAATTTGATTGGTCCATAAACGTATGTATAAGAAATTCAACCAATCGAATTTCTTATGCATACGCTTATGCGTCTATGCAAAAGTCTGTGCTCCCCACCTCATATTTAAGATCGTTTTAAGTCTGGTCAGAGGTTGACTTCAACCAATCAAATGGCTGCGTAGCATATCAAGTTCGGACTTAAGACGATCTTCAATATAAAATCAGACTATGAATACGGGTCTATATATATATATATATATATATATATATATATATATGTCTCTAACGGAAGCATCATCTCAGCGAGAGGTGGAGCAAGCATACAGCAAGCGGCGAGCAATGTCACCGCGCCGAAAAATATGATGATGCTTTCATTACTAAGAGACGTAAACAAATAAGCCATCTTACATGGCTATAACCAATTTCGGTCTACCGCTTTCCACGTGCTCATTCACTTAGATATTTTAATTAATAACGCAATAACTATTGCAAATTTAGCAAACTGGTATAATGCCCAGTTTCTTCAACGTCAGATAACTTTATCCTCCGGTTAAACTATATCTTTGTCTCTTTTCAGATACGTTCTTAAAAAGAGACAAAAATATAGTTTAACCGGAGGATAAAGTTATCCGACGTTGAAGAAACTGACCATAAGGCCGAGTCCACAATAAATAATTTAAGCCCTAAGTTTTAAGAAATTGACCAATCACAGTCGATTATTCTCCTCGAATTCAACTGTGATTGGTCAATTTCTTACGTTTACGACCTTACGACTCTATTGTAGACTAGGCCTTAGCCTGGGTCTACAATAGGTGATTTATGCCCTAAGCCTTAAGAAATTGACCAATCACAATCGAGAATGAAGAGAATACTCGACTGTGATTGGTCAATTTCTTAAGGCTTAGGGCATAAATCACCTATTGTGAACCCAGCCTTATAGGAACTCTAGAAGTTCTTCGAAAAAGAACAGTAGCAACTCTAACCTACTGTTCACTTTGCTTGTGTTGTTTATTTTGCTCGTGTTCTTTTTGCTTTTATCGTTTTTTATTTGCTCATCTCGTTTATTAATTTTGCATTTATTTTTATTTACTTTATTTTGCTAGTGTGTGTCCTTTATTTTCATAGTTAATTTTCATTGTTAACATGGTTTGTCGTGATTTTATGCTGCGTGTATGTCAAAGAAATCCATGCAAAATACGACATGAAGTTGAAAAGTGTACTAGTATTACTTGTAATAAACATAATTTATGTAAAAGGGTGCATCTTACAGACGATGAAGTCGTCGAAATTAATCAAAATATACGTCCGTTTCGGGAAACTATTTATCAAGAAATGAAACGATTAGCATTTGTATTAAGGGAAACTTTTCCCAAAGATTTAAGGGTCACGACCTGTACATTAAATATGTTGGGCGAATATCTATGGTCATGTTTAACCTGTGGAACAGCTTCTAGAAATCGTAAGTCTCTACATAATATATATGTAGTAGTAGTAGTAGTAGTAGTAGTAGTAGTGGTTTTATTGAATTCCCCTTAGGGTTACAATCTCTTTACATAAACAAGTAAACACAAAAACCTAACCAACCTATACCTCTCCTCCTTTCTCAAACACTTATTTCCTTATATCTACTTATCCTATTACTTAATCTAACTTAACCTATCTTGATCTCGCCCGCTGAGGATGTTGGGCATCCACCTCTGGGTCGCCCGTTATCCCGGCTGTCTCCCCATAACATCCGCCCAACCTCCATACACACACACGCCTTCCGCAGGGACTTCCGTTTCCTGTACTTTCTTTCCTTCTTTCTCCTTACTTTCCCTTCGCGATCTTTACCTTCCCTTCCTTCATTCCTTCATTCATTCCCTCTCTCCCTCTCTCTCTCCCTCTCTCCCTCTCTCTCTCTCTCTCTCTCCCTCTCTCTCTCTCTCTCTCTCTCTCCCCTTCTCTCTCCCTTTCCACCTTCCTCATCCACCATTCCCCTTCCCCTTTCTCTCCTAACATCTCCCTTACCACCTCCTGCCAACTCTCTCCCCCCTCCCTCCATTCCCTACACCTCTCCCAAACATGATTCCTCCCATGATTCCTCCTCCCTCCCACATATTCTACATATCTTCCTTTCGTCCTCTTCCCAATATCTGCTTCCCCTTATCTCACTTCCTAACCTAAACCTTGCCACCCTTTTCCATCTATTTTCTCCCCATTCCTTTCTTAAATACTCCGGCACTCCTTCCCCTTTTATCTCCTTGTACCATCTATTATACCCCGATCCTTCTATTCTCTCCCACCTTTCCTTCCTTTGCTCTTCCAAGTCATGCCTTATCACCCTTCCATACCAACCCTCTCCCTCCCCTCTTCTCTCCTCCACCTCCTCTATCCCTCACCCTCTTTTCTTGAAGAACTCCATCCTTTTCCTTTCCCATTCCGACCCTGCTCTTCCCTCCCTTGCCCTTCCTCTCAATTCCTCCCAGCACCTCCTCGCCAGTTCCCCTCCCCTTCCTTCCTCCATCCTTTTCTCAAACCCCCACGCCCTTTTCCCCGCTCTCACTCTCAATTTTTCCCTCTGTACCTCCTCTCTTACCATGTACCCCGTGTCCTTCCTTCTACTCCTAACATCCACCTTAGGAATCTTTCCTCTAACCTTTCCATTCCCTCTCTCTCCTTCCATCCCCATATCTCCACCCCATAACTCAATACCGTCCAAACCAACCTATCAAATAACCATAATCTTCTCCCCCAATCCTTCCCAAATCTTCTCTTCCCTATTCCCCACACTTGCCCCATGACTACTGCCGCCCTTCTTATTCTTTCTTTCACTTGCCCTTCCTGCCTTCCGTTCCTCTGCACCCTATACCCCAGATATGTGAACTCCTTCACCTCTTCCATCTTTTCTCCTTTTCACCTCCATACTCTTTTCTTCCATCTTCCCCCTCCTCTTCTAAACCTCATTATCTTCGTCTTCTTCGCATTAAGCTCCAACTTCTTGTATTCCAAATATCCCTCCAGTCTTTCTATCATCCCTCTCAATTCCTCTTCATCTTCCGCCATCAACACCATGTCATCCGCGTACGCCAACGTGTATATCCTCTCTCCTCCTATCTTTATTCCTCCCCTTTTAACTTTCCCCATTTCTCCTCCAAATCTGCCATTAGAATATTAAATAACAGTGGGCTCAATGGGCATCCCTGCCTCACACCTTTACCCGTCCAAAATTCCTCCCCTAATTCCCCACCCGCCTTTATCCTGCACCTCGTCTCCCTCATTATCTCCTCCACTCTTCTTCTTAACCCTTTCCTTATCCCTCTCTCCCTCATTGCCTCCCCTAACTTCCCTCTATCCACCGAATCAAATGCCGCCTTTAAATCCACGAACATTACCGCCATTTTCCCCCCCTTCTTTTCCAATTGCCTATTTATCACATAATTCAACACATATATATTATCTATCGTCCCCATTCCCTTTCTAAATCCCGTTTGGTTCTTCGGCACTATTCCTTTCTCCTCCACCTCCTTTCTTATCCTTTCCGCCAACACCATCGTATATATTTTGTATATCGTCGGCATCAGCGTCACTCCTCTATAATCCTCCACCTCCCTCCCTTCTCCTTTCTTTATTATCGGCACTATTATTCCCTCTCTCCATCTCTCCGGCCATCCCTCTCCCCTCCATATCCTGTTACCAAATTCTAATGCCCATTCCTCCAAATTCCCTCCTCCATATTTCCACAACTCATTCGGAATCTCATCTATCCCTGCCGCCTTTCTCTCCTTCAGCCTCTTAATTGCCTCCCTCCACTCATTTTTCCCAATCTCTTCTTCTTCTTCCTCCTCCTCTTCCCCCTCTATCCTTCCCTCTTCCACCTCTCTTACCACTCTCTCCTCTACCCCTCCCATTAACTTCATAAAGTATCCTCTCCATTCCTCCATCCCAATCTCCTCACTTATACTCTCCCTCCTTCTCCTTTCTCTATTCACTATCTCCCATACCTCTGCCTCCCTTTTCACCTCTGCTGCCTTTCTTTCCCATTTCTCATTCTCCTCCTTCTTCTTCATCTCACATAACTTCTTGTATTCCTCCCCCTCTCCCCCTTCTCTCCACCACTTCCTCAACTCCTTTCTTACCTTCTTTTTCTCCCCCTCACATTCTTCATCCCACCATCCCTTCCTCTCTTTCTTTTTCTTTCTCCTCATCTCCCTCTCTGTTTCTCTCATCGCCTCCCTTAGTTTCCCCTCCACTCTTTCCCATTCTCTTTCTATTTCCTCCTCTCTATTTCCCATTTCTCCCACTTTCTCTCTCAATATTCCGCATCCTTCTTCATTCCACATCCCTCTCCCCGCTCCCCCATGTTGCCTTCCCCTCTCTCCCTCCTTCTTCTCTTCCACTTCTATCTCTATTGGATGATGATCCGAGTCTACCTTGTCCCTCACTCTTAGTCTCCTCACTCTTTCCCTGCTATCTTCATTCCCTATCACGTAATCTATTACCGTATTCCCTCTTCCCCCCGTAAATGTCCATTCCCCTTCCTCATCCCCTCTTATATTACCGTTTATGATGCTCCATCCCCTTTCTTCTATAAACTCATACAATTTCCTTCCCTCTGCATTCGTCACCCTATCTTTTGATCTTCTCTTACCTTCCCCCTCTTCCTCCTCTTCTGTCCTCTCCACTCCTCTCACTCTTCCCCCTTCTCTTCCTGTCCTCGCATTAAAATCCCCCCCTATAATTGTGTGCACTCCTTCTTCCTTATCCTCCATCCACTGCTCCATTTCCTTTATCGCTTTTTCCATTCCCTCTCTTACATATACCCCCACTATCTTCCATCTCTCCCCCCCCCGCTTGTACTCTCCCTACCATAAATCCCTCTCTTTCCTTTTCTATCTTTACTCCCTTCTCTGTTATCTCTTTTCTGACTCCCATCATCATTCCTCCTATCGCTCTTCCTTTCTTACTCTTTCTACTCGCCCATTGTGCCTCCCATATATACCCTTTCGGTAAGTTCCTTTTGGCTTTCTTCCAATCCTTTTCCTCTAGCCATGTTTCTGCTAACACTATTACCTCCCCTTCTTCTAGCCCCTTCCAAAAATCCTTATCCTTATTCCCTATTCCCGCTATATTCCAAAACACCATCTTCCATCCTCCTCTTCCCCCCTCTCTCTTCCTCTCCTTGCTTCCCCCTACATCCCCCCTCTCCCTTTCTGTCCCCCCTCTTCCCCCTCTTCCTCTCTTCTTATATTCCCTCTCTCATCCTTCAATACCTCCTCCTCCTCATCCCATCTCCACCATTTATCCCCTATTCTTATCCTCCCGTTTCCTACCCATGTCCTTTCCCCCTTCCTCTCTTCCATCCTTGCAATCTCTCCCAGCTTCCCTCTTACCTTTCTTTCCCTCCAAGTTAAATCCGCTCCAATCCTTTCTTTTCTGCCCCTTAACCTTCTTTTCTTCTCCATTACCTCCCACTTTTGCTCCTCCCTCTCTAGCTCCACCACCACCATCTCCCTCCCCTTCTCTCTATCCTCTCCTATCTTCCTAATCTTCACTATCTTCACTTTTGCTTCTATCTCCTCCATCAGCTTTTCTGCCCCCTCTCTCCTCTTTCCTTCCTTTACCTCCAGCCCTCTTATCACAATATTCCTCCTCTTTTCCTCTTTTTCCATTACCTCCCATTTCCTCTCTATTTCCCCTACCCTCTTTTCCATTCCCTTTCCTACGCCTACCCCCTCTTCTGTCCCCCCTCTTCCTATTTTCCATTCCTCCATCGTCTTTTCCAGCCCCTCCATTCTCTTCCTCATGCTTTCCATATCCCTCCTCAATTCTCTCTTCTCTCTTCCCCATTCCTCCATCTGCTCCTTACAATCTCTCCTTAATTCTTCCATCTCCGCTTTTATTCTATCTCCCTGCCCCTTTATCTCTTCCCTTATTTCCTCCATCCTCTCCTTTATTTCCTCCCTCATTTCTTTTATCATCCTCCCTATCTCCCCCCTCCCCCTTTTCCGGCGATCTGGCCACCCTGTTGCTCCTCTTGAACGCCTCCTCCTCTTCCACGCTTTTTTCCATTATCTCCCTTTTTCTTTTCCAAATCTCCTCTATATTCCCTAAACTTCCGCTCCTTTCTTTTTCTTTTCTCCCTCTCATCCCTCCACCTTCACCTCCCTTGTTTCCCTCTTTCTTTCCGCTACTCATTTCCCTCTAATTCTACTCTCTAATCCTTGTATCTTCTCCCCTATGCTATCCTTTTCTCCTATCCTGTTTCCTCTCTATCTCCTTACTTACTCTCTGCTCTCCCCTAGTTCCACTCTAGTAACTCTAGTAACTTTCTACCACTGCCGCGCGCCCTTCTCTATATACTTCCTACTCCCTGCCTAACTGTCACTATTCTCTCCCGACTTTAGCCTCCTCACCCTGCTTTCTCTCTCTCTATTCTCGTACCCTCCACTCTCTCCTCACTCTCCAGCACCTCCACTCTTACCTCACACCACTCTCGCTCCTCCCTTCCCTCTTTACCTCTTCAAAAACTCCTCTCAACACACACACCTATTCCCCACGTGTCTCACTCCAACGCACATAATATATATGTATATTTGACTATTTTCTATACACATAAATATCATGATAAATTAATCGATATCTTTCAGTTGCAGAAACTGCACCAGTATGCAATAAATGTTACATTCTATTGACGGAGGACAATATGAAGGCTTTAAGATGTGGACATGCATATTGCTCTTATTGTATAAAATTTGTCTTCCAATAGAAGTAAAAGGGCCACTTCCTCTTTGGAAATGTAACGAATGTCATCAGTGGGTGATATTGATTTGGCTATGTATGTGTGCATTTTGAAACAAATATGTTTTTAATTGTTTTTGAAAATTGAAAATTGAAATTTAGCCAATGTAATCTATAAAATGTATATATAAAAAAATCGATGTTTTATACTAAAAAATCTGATTTTACATATATTTTTTTAAAATTATTTTTAGAATTCATAAAGTTAGACAGATCCTCTCCTTTAGTTTGATACATATTTTGGAAAGAAGTAATAACATTCTAAGTATAATCTAATGAATTTTCATCACAAACTCTCAAATACATCAGAACAGAAACGCAATCTTATTGACATATATGTATACTGCATTGACCAAATTTCAATTTTTCAGAATTATATGTACATATATTTTTAATTTTATTATAATTATTAGAAAGACATTTATACATTATATATTTAACAAAGATACACATATATGTATATATATATATATATATATATAAATATACATATTGTTTACAGATTAAGCAAGAGAAAGAGGCAAAATAAGGACATAAAGAGAAAGAAGATTTAATGTAAAGTATTTTTTAATTAAAAAGATTTTTGTATTATATTCTTTATTATATTCTTTATTTATATATTATATATCTCTTTCAACACTTACCGTTTATTTTTTATTGAAGCCTATCCTAAACAAATTAAGAGATATTAAAAGAAATAGTTATTAAGACTCCTGAGGACTTGCAGATATTTACATTTATGACGACAGTGTAAAAATACAAAAATTTAAATACAAAAATATAAAAATTTGTAACGGTCGCTTTTCGCGAGCTCGGAATAACTCGGTCGGGATCAGGGCTCGTAAAAAGGGTGAGACAACGAACGTAGCATTTAGTGATAACATATGCAGTTTATTAATTTAGGTGTCTGTATGTACAAGTGTTCGTGTGTGTGTGGGTGTGTGTGTGTAACGCCTGTCGTTAAAGCCCGTGTATTATGCGGGTCTTTAAATCGCTTCGGAGTGTTTACGTCGCCCGCTAGACGCGGGGTCGGGGCGGCGCGCGGGGCGCTCGGTGTTGTCGCGACGCGAGTCGGCGCGGGTAGAAAAACGCGTCAGCTAAGAGCGGCCGCTCTCTTCGATATATCGAAGAGAGCGCAATCGAACGGCGCGCGTATTAGTCGGCCGCTTTGTCGGCAGGATTTCGCGGACCGTGATTTCTGAATTGACGCGACGGCTCGGCGTGTCACGGCCGTCCGTATGGGTTGCGGGGAAGGAACGCACTGACGGTCGAGAACCCTCGACGGAGGCGGCGGAGCTCCACCCGCTGACGTCAGCGCGCTTTTTGGGGGGCGCGTTCGGAACCCCGGACTCCCGAGACTATCTCGGGGGAGACAGAGGACACTCTACCTCGAAGTCGGGGGAACGGTGGAAGCGGAAGCCGGAAGTTTGGAGTACGGAGATTAGCTCCGCAGAGGCAGCGTACTCGTCTACTTCGGTCTCTTATTCCGGGCGGAAGGATTCTCCGGTACGGCGGAGTCGGAACGGTATCTGAGAGAGCTCTTATCGCGAGCTCTCTTTTTATACGGATCTAGTAACGGGATCGGAGGCTGGATCGAAGGAGAGGGAGTGGGGGTGATAATCCTCGGCTTATTTCGGCGCGCGTCGGGCGTTTTCGGTGAACCGTGTTTAACAGTTTGAGTAATTAAATGTGGCGCTCGGCGCCTGCTGCCCTGCCCGGCCGGTGTTCGCCGGGCGCAGCCTTCCGACGGGTGGACGGTCGGGAACGATGCGGGGGCGTCGTTATAAATTTTATTAAAATTTTTGCAAAATACGCACAAATAAAATATGTTTACACAAAATTACACTTGTAATCAATTAAATAGATGTGTAAAATAGTCTGAACACTTTTCTGTTCTAACAATCAATAAATAACTAAAATTAACGAGACAGAATCATGAGAGAAGATAGGCAAGAGTAGAAACATGATGCATGTATAAATATAAGATAATGAAAAATTTATTTTGATTATCAGTTTGATTTAAAGAAAACTGACTAGAAGTTACACTTCGTTATTGCTGAGATCTAATCTTTCAAAACTTCTGTTTAATACTTATTCTTTGTCCACACATTTTCTTTTAGAGTGTAATAATGTAAATATAATTCTCTGATAATAACAATTTAATATAAATTAGCATACAATGTATATACGTATACAGGGTGATTCGAAACAACCGTTTGTCCTTAAAATGTCGTATTCCTGAATGAATTCTGAGACGATTTTTCCTTTGCCAAAATTTTATCCGAAGCTTAGTTTTTAAGTTATAAAAGGAAATAGTTAGCGAATTACGGCACGGGTACGGCCGGTAGGCAGGAGCGGCGCAACTCATCCGACGCGGGCGATTACGCGAGGCGCTCGTTGCGATCAGCTGTTATCTACACGCGATGTGTGTGTGTGTGTGTGTATGCGTGTGTACATACACCCTCTTTCTCTCTATCTCTCTCTCTCTCTCTTACTTATTCTTACCTTATAGAGATGTCTTCTGATGAATAATTGTACGACTGGAATGGATCACAACGTTGACGTTGACACAGACGTTGACACACCGTGACACACCGAATAATAAACGATTCTTTTTTTATAAATTGTATTATCGACACTTTGATGAATACACTCACGCAATCAGAGAGAATTTTCTCTTAGAATTTACCCTGAGAATCATGATAATCATGGGACAATATGGTATGGAAAGAATTTTTTGAAAATTTCTCTGATTAATATTTATCACATTAAAAATAATAATATCTATCACAATAAAATATAAAATATGTTTGATTAATTTTACTATGCAATTTAGTAAAATGAATCAAACATATTTTATATTTTATTATGATAGATATTATTATTTTTAATGTGATAAATATTAATCAGAGAAATTTTCATAAAATTTTTTCCATACCATATTGTCTCCCGATTACCATTATTTTTAGTGTAAATTCTAAGAGAAAATTCTCTCAGACTTGATCAAATATTATTTATTAATCTATCACAACACTCAATCACAATTCGCGGTTACTACCGATTAATTATTAAAAATTACTTTTAAAAAACGCGTTAAATGTACATTACTCGTCGCGGACAACAATACAGTCTACGACAACAGACTGCGGCCACGCCGACGCGACGATAATAATCGCGCGGAGTTGCCGAACGTGATTGACGCGAGATCCGCGAGACGCTACCGTGTCTTGTAATTAATCGAAGCCTTTGCATTATGAATGCGCTAATTTAGAAAATGTATAATAAAGTTATAAAAAAAAAAAGCATTATAACGTATTATAATACGTTATAATACTTTTTTTTTTAATAACTTAACATTATACGTTTTGCTTTTTCTTTTCTCAGCGAGACGTGAGAAAAATAATTATTTTATGTTTTTTTATTGTTTTGCGAACAAGATGTTCCACGTATAAATATGTTGGTCGCTCTGAAAAGAGCGGATTGGTTTTGGTCGCTTTGAAAAGAGCGGATTGACTTTGGTCGCTCTGAAAAGAGCGGATTAATTTATAATTTTAAAAAATTTATAATAGGTGCTCAAAATGAGCACCATCCATCCTTATGCAAGCTCTCATGCGTTTAAGTAAATTTAATTGGACGTTCTCCATTACTTCCTCTTCGATATTCCAAATTGTATATCGCAATCTGGTTTCCAAGTCGTCGACGTCCTCGGGAAGCGTTTTGTAGATTGATTCTTTACAGTATCCCCATAAAAAGAAATCAAGAGGATTAAGATCCGGGGATCTTGCGGGCCAACGTATCGGGCCATACCGACCCATCCAACGTCCAGGAAACTGCTCGTTCAAGTAGTTTGTTACAATCCTGGCGTTGTGTGGTCCAGCACCGTCTTGTTGAAAGAACATTTTATTTCTTTCAAATAGTGGCACTTCTTCTAAAAAGTCTGGCAGATTTTCTCTCAAAAATTCCACGTACGTCTGGCCAGTTAAAATATCTGGTAGAATAACGGACCCAAGTATTTGGGTACCCATTATTCCAGCCCAGATATTTATTTTCCAACGTACTTGGAAATTTTTGAGCCGCGTTACTCTGGGATTTTCTTCGCTCCAATAATGCATATTGTGCGAGTTAAAAATCCCTTCTTGTGTGAATAATGATTCATCACTGAATATCACACGGGAAGAAAATCTGGGATCTCGATCCACTTTTCTCAGAAAATTTTCGCAAAATGTTCGTCTTGCCTGATAATCTTCTGCTCGTAAATGTTGCACGCGTGTATAATGAAATGCGTGCAACTTTTCTTCTTTAAGCGTTCTTTGTACTGTTGAGTACGATAAGTTGTGTTCTCGAGCAACCACCCGAATACTTGTTTCCGGATTTTGCTCGAAAGCACGTACAATTTGCTCCGTGTTTCGCAAATTTCTTGCATCACGATTTCTTCCTGTTTCGTGTTTATTCGGAAGGACATTGCCAGTCTCGTATAGTCTCTGAGCTGCTCGTAGTATGACAGGAGCTGACGGATGTCTTGCTCGATTTGGATATAATTCGGCGTATCGTCTTGCAGCTACGTGATACTGCCCGTGACACTCGCCAAGTGCCATTAGCATATCGTAGTATTCTTCGTTTGTGTACGCTGCCATATCGTCCTCTTAACGCTTGTAATAATCGAAGGATTATTGATTGCATTATCAATCTTCATTTTATTTATACAATCCGCGGGGTGTCGCGATTTCCCCCTCCACGCCTTCCGCGTCGAATAGCGGCACGCGACACCCGCGACAGCGGCCTCCCGCGAATCGTATAAATATAAGATGCAGATCGATAATGCAATTAATCATCCATCTGCTCCCGTCATACTCAGAGACAAAACGAGACTGGCAGTGTCCTTCCAACCAAACAAGAAAAAAAGTTGCACGCATTTCATTACACACGCGTGCAACATTTACGACCAGAAGATTATCAAGACGAACGTTTTGCGAAAATTTTCTGAGAAAAGTAGATCGTTTCCCGAAGACGCTTCCCGAGGACGTCGATGACTTGGAAACCAGATTGCGATATGCAATTTGGAATATCGAAGAGGAAGTAATGGAGAATGTCCAATTAAATTTACTTAAACGCATGAGAGCTTGCATAAGGATGGATGGTGCTCATTTTGAGCACCTATTATAAATTTTTTAAAATTATAAATTAATCCGCTCTTTTCAGAGCGACCAAAGTCAATCCGCTCTTTTCAGAGCGACCAAAACCAATCCGCTCTTTTCAGACCAACATATTTATACGTGGAACATCTTGTTCGCAAAACAATAAAAAAACATAAAATAATTATTTTTCTCACGTCTCGCTGAGAAAAGAAAAAGCAAAACGTATAATGTTAAGTTATTTAAAAAAAACTTTTTTTTTAAATAACTTTGTTATACATTTTCTAAATTAGCGCATTCATAATACAAAGGCTTCGATTAATCACAAGACACGGTAGCGTCTCGCGGATCTCGCGTCAATCACGTTCGGCAACGCCGCGCGATTATTATCGTCGCGTCGGCGTCGCCGCAGTCTGTTGTCGTAGACTGTATTGTTGTCCGCGACGAGTAATGTACATTTAACGCGTTTTTTAAAAGTAATTTTTAATAATTAATCGGTAGTAACCGCGAATTGTGATTGAGTGTTGTGATAGATTAATAAATAATATTTGATCAAGTCTGAGAGAATTTTCTCTTAGAATTTACACTAAAAATAATGGTAATCGTGAGACAATATGGAAAAAATTTTATGAAAATTTCTCTGATTAATATTTATCACATTAAAAATAATAATATCTATCATAATAAAATATAAAATATGTTTGATTCATTTTACTAAACTGCATAGTAAAATTAATCAAACATATTTTATATTTTATTATGATAGATATTATTATTTTTATGTGATAAATATTAATCAGAGAAATTTTCAAAAAATTCTTTCCATACCATATTGTCCCATGATTATCATGATTCTCAGGGTAAATTCTAAGAGAAAATTCTCTCTGATTGCGTGAGTGTATTCATCAAAGTGTCGATAATACAATTTATAAAAAAAGAATCGTTTATTATTCGGTGTGTCACGGTGTGTCAACGTCTGTGTCAACGTCAACGTTGTGATCCATTCCAGTCGTACAATTATTCATCAGAAGACATCTCTATAAGGTAAGAATAAGTAAGAGAGAGAGATAGAGAGAGAAAGAGGGTGTATGTACACACACACACACACACACACACACACATCGCGTGGAGATAACAGCTGATCGCAACGAGCGCTTCGCGTAATCGCCCGCGTCGGATGAGTTGCACCGCTCCTGCCTACCGGCCGTACCCGTGCCGTAATTCGCTAAATTTTTCCTTTTATAATTTGAAAACTAAGCTTCGGATAAAATTTTGGCAAAGGAAAAATCGTCTCAGAATTCATTCAGGAATACGACATTTTAAGGACAAACGGTTGTTTCGAATCACCCTGTATACTAAAAAAATATATGTATATACGTCATTGTAGCACACACCTTCCATAACCGTAATCTAAATTATGTAATTGAGAACTAAATAACTTTCACACTTTATTCTTTTCTCTTTTCATGATTATTATATTACATTACTCTCATGCACATATATAAACAAATTTTTAATATAATTTTAAATACACTAAATTTTAAATATAATTTTTAATTTCTTGTTTTAGATATTTCAGTGGTATTTAGGTAGATTTCATGACTGTCGCCATAACAACCTTCATATCAATGATTGATAGTTTTAGCGACAAAGAAATTAGATTCCAATATTTCAGTGGTATTTAGGTAGATTTCATGACTGTTGCCATAAGAACCTTTATATCACAATGATTTTCGCAGATTGGTAGTTTTGGCGACAAAATAACATACATATTGCTATTGACAATAAACTAATTTATATTAATCACCAAAAGATATATTCTGTTATATAACAACGAAAATGATAGTATACGAATAGTAACATTAGATAAATATGCAATTATATAAGCAAAATTAAATTTTTAATATTTCAGTAGTATATAGGTAGATTTCGCGACTGTCATCATAGCTGCCTTAATACCGCAATAGTTTTGATGACGGTCGCCAAAACTGCCAAATGTAGCCAAAACTGCCTCTTCATGGAAGAAAGTGTCATGGAAACTGCCCCTGGACATATATATATATATATATATATAGTAGATAGATAGATAGATAGATCTTTATTGTTTCTCCTCAGAGTTACAAAAATTTTACACTTATACCTCCTCTTCCGCTTCCTAGCGTCTATGCTTTACATATATACAGCAAAAATATATATATAAAAAAAAAAGAATACAGTAAAACAAACATAAAATATACCTAACATACAAAACAAAAAGAATTTGATACTTGCTCTACAAAAAAAAATAAAGAAATTAAGTAATTAACAAAATTCGCCATCGCATATTTCTATTTACAGAGAAAAAATTACAAAAAACAAACAAGAAAAAAACAAAATTATTAAAATTATACTTTTAAGAGAGAGAAAAATATCGCTCGCTCGCTCGCTCGCTATTACTCCTATCGTATACGCATACGCACGCTATTTCCCCCCTTCCCTTCCTGGACTCCCGTTTCCGTTCACAAACTTTCTCCTATCTCACATTCTCTCCCTCTTTCAACCTCTCCTTCACACTCTCCCTATTTATAAGCCTCTCCACTTCCCTCAACCAATCCTCTCTTTCCCCTTCCCCCCCAAAATTTTCCCAACTTTTTCCTGCCATGTACATCCTACCTCCCACACCACACATTCCTCCCATAGATGTTCCCACGTCTGCGTTGCCCACTCACACACCCTACATTTCCTTCCTTCTTCTTCTTTCCAATATTCTCCCTCTCTTATCCCATCTCCTAGCCTAAACTTCGCTAGCCTCTGCCACCTACTTTCTCCCCACCCCTTTTTCAAATATCCTGGAACTCCTTCCTCTCCCTTAATCCACTGATACCATTTGTTAGATTTCGACGCCTTTATCTTCTCCCATCTTTCTTCCCTTTGCATTCTTCTCTCCCTTTCCCATAATTCTTCTCCCTTTACACTTCCTTCTTCCCTTACTTCCTCTACCTCCTTTATATTCCAACCTCCTTTTTCCCAATAACCTTTCCTTTCCTCTTCCCATCCCTTTATAACCCTCCCTTCCTTCGCTCTTCTTTTTATCTCTTCCCAGCATGCCCTTGCTAATTCTCCTCCTTTTCCTTCCTCTAACCTCCTTTCATATCCCCATGCCCTTACACCGACCCTTCCCTATCCTCTCTCTTTGCACTTCCTCTCTTACTAAATACCCTGCTGTACTTCTTCTCACCCCTAATATCCATCTTAAATATCTATCATGAATTCTCTCTATTTCTTCCCTTTCTTTCCATCCCCATATTTCCACTCCATAACTAATTACCGTCCACACTAATCTGTCAAATAACCAAATCCTCTTTCCCCAATCTTTTGCGAATTTCCTTTTCCCAATTCCCCACACCTGTCCCATTATCGCCGCTCCTTTTTTCACTCTATCTCTTATTTGCGCTTCCTGCCTGCCGTTATATTTTATTACATATCCCAGATATTTAAACTCACCTACTTCTTCTATTTAGGTTTCCTTTCCACCTCCATTGTACTCTCTTCCATCTTCCTCCCCCTTTCCTACATCTCATGACTTTCGTCTTTCCCACATTTAATTCCATCCCCTTCTCTTCTAAGTACCTCTCTAATTTTCCTATTATTCCCTTCATCCCCTCCTCATCCTCCGCCAATACTGCAATATCATCCGCATATGCCAAGGTATATATCTTTCTCTCTCCTAACCTTACTCCTCCCCATCCCCCTTTCCCTAGAAAATCGTCTATGTCTGCTAACAGCAACGTAAACAAACTTGGGCTCAACGGACATCCTTGCCTAACCCCTTTAACTGTCCAGAATTTTTCTCCTTCCCTTTTCCCAACCCTTACTCTGCTACTTGTTTCCCTTAAGATTTCTTTGCATCTTCTCACTAACCCCTCTCTTACCCCTCTCTTCCTCATCGCCTCTATCAGTTTTCCCCTATCTACCGAGTCGAAGGCCGCCTTCATATCCACAAATAGAATCATTATTTTCCCTCCCTTCCTGTTTACCTGCCTATTGATCAAATAATTCAATGTGTAAATATTATCTATAGTCCCCATCCCTCTCCTGAAACCTGTCTGACTCGGTGGTAGCAGTCCCTTCTTTTCTATATCTTCTCTTAATCTTTCCGCCAAAATTGTCGCATATACTCTGTAAGCCGTCTGTGTCAACGTCACCCCCCTATAATCTCCCACCTTCTCTCCCTCCCCCTTCTTAATGATCGGCACTATATCTCCCATTTTCCAATCCTCCGGCCACCCCTCCCCTCTCCAAACTTTCCTACATATCTCCCATAATCCCTCCTCTATCTTCTTTCCTCCATATTTCCATACTTCATTCGCTATCCCATCTCCTCCCATCGCTTTCCCATCCTTCATCTTATTTACTGCCTTTTCGAGTTCCTCTTTCCTTAACTCTTCTTCCTCATCTTCTCCTTCTCCTTTTCCTCCTCCCCGTTTTCCACCCCACCCCTCCTAATAGCCCCCTAAAGTACTCATCCCACTCTTCCATCTCTATCTCTTCATTTACCCTTTTTCTTCTTCTTCTCTCCTTATTTACTACCTTCCATACCTGACTCTCCGTTTTAGCCTCACTTACTTCCTTCTCCCATCTTTCTATCTCCTCTCTTTTCTTTCCCTCACACAAAACTTTATACTCCCGTTTCATTTCTTTATACCTCCTTCCTTCTCCCCCCTCTCTTCTCCACCTTTTCATTTCCCTTTTAACTTTTTCCTTTCTTTCTCTACATTCTTCGTCCCACCATCCTCTCTCCTTTTTGCCTCTCTCCTTCCCTTCTATCCTCTCTAATGTTTTCTTAATTTCTCTCTTTAATACATTCCATTCTTCTTCGATCCCTCCTCCATTTTTTATTTCCCTCTCAAAGGCTTCTCTAAACTCTTTCCTTCCTTCTTCTGTCCAATCTCCTCTATTTAATCTCCACCTGCCCTTGTTCCCTCTTAAACTTCCCTTTTCTCCTTCTATCCATACTACAACTGGTCTATGATCCGAGTCCATCCTGTCCTCTACTCTAAACTTTATCACTATTTCCCTCGTTCTACTGTTTCCTATCACATAATCAATCACCGAATTTCCCCTCTCTCCCACATATGTCCATTCCCCTTCCTCATCTCCCTTATAGTTACCATTAAGAACTGACCATCCCTGCTCTTCTAAGAAGCTACGTAACTTCTTTCCCTCTCTATTAATTTTCCCATCTTTTGATTTCCTTTCCTCTTCTATACTTTCTTCCTCTACTATTCCTCCCTCTCTCCCTATCCTGGCATTAAAGTCTCCTCCTATTATTGTTCTCCCTTTTTCTCCTTTCTCCTTCGTCCATTTCTTTAACTCTTCCAACTTCTTCTCCATATCATTATTAATGTATACCCCTACCACTCTCCATTCCTCACCACCCAACCATACTTTTATACTCATCAAACCTTCCCTCTCTCTTTCCATTCTTATTCCTATTCTAATTCCTATTATCATCCCCCCCATTGCCCTTCCTTTCCTGTTCTTTCTTCCCGCCCATTGCTTCATCCATGTATATCCTTTCGTCAGTCTCATACTAACTCTCTCCCATCCTTTACTATCTATCCACGTCTCACATAAAACTATCACGTCCCATTCCTCTAATCCTTTCCAAAAGTCTCTATCTTTGTTTCCTAAACCTGCTACATTTCAGAACCCTATCTTATATATTCCTTTTTCCCTTCTTCTCTCCCTTTCCCTCTCTTCCCCTTGCTTTTTCTTCTCCTTCTCTCCTTCATCTCCTTCCCCCACTCCTCCTCCATATTCCCTAACGTCCTCCTTCTTCCTCCTTATTTGCCCCTTCTTTGTTCCCCCTTTCCTTCCTTTTCCTCTAATACCTCCCTCCTTTTCCTCCCTCTTCTATCCTTCAACTCTTCCTCCTCCTCATCCCAGACCTATACCTCACTTCCTATCCATAATTTTCCATATCCTATCCTCACTCTCTCTCCTCTCTTTTCCTCCTCCCCTGCCAATTGTCTTAATTTCCATTTTATCTTCCTTTCTTTTGATCCTCACCTATACATATTTCCTTCCCTTTCAACTTTTTCTTATTCTCTAGAATTCTCATTTTATCTTCCTCTGACTTTAATCTAACTATCAACATCTTCCCCTTCTCCTCATTCCCTGCCTTTATTTCCCTTACTTCCTCAATTTCTACCGTCGTTCCTATCTCTCTACATATCTTTTCTACTCCTTCCCTAATCTTTCCTTTCTCTTCTTTAATTCCCTTGAAAATTAGATTTTTTCTTTTCTTTTGTCTTTCTTCCCTTTCCATACTCCCCTCTATCTTTTTAATCTCTCTATTCCCTCTCCTGTCCTATTTTCCTTTACACTCTTTTCTAATCTATCTATTCTCCTCTTCATCTTCTCTCTTTCCTCTTCCCATTTCTCCTCTTTTCTTCTCATCTCTAATTTAATCCCTTCTATCTCCCTCTTTATTTCCTCCATACCATCCTTCACTTCTTCCCTCCCTATCTTCCCTTCCTTTTTTAGATCCTTGATCTCCTTCAAAATCAATCCTACCATATCCTTCTGTGCTTTTTTAGTTGTCCCTCCTTCATCCCCTCCCTCCCCTAAATCCTCTCTCGATCTCTTAAGCCACCCATCTATCGTTCCTGTTGTTACTACACTACCTTTTCTCCCTGTTACTATCTGTCCTACTTTCCCTTTCGGAGTTACACTTCCCATCTCCTCCACTTTCTCTACTACCTTGCTTGTCTCCATCTCTCTTCTCCGTATACTTAATTTCCCTTATCCTTTATTAATGTCTCTCAATTTTCCCTAGCTGTTTCGTCTCGCCTAGTTCCCACCAGATTTCGCTCCCTCTTTTCTCACTTCCCACGCGCCTCTACTCTCTTCTTATTTCGTGCCTACCGTTACCTTGCCTACCTCTCTACTTTCACTCTCTTTTTCCCTCTTACCTTTTCTCTCCTTACCCCACCCTTATTTCTTTCACTCCACACTCACCTCCACTCTCAAATCACACACCTCTTTATCTCACACACCCTCTCCAACTCTCAGATCGCCTCTCAAAACTCGCAGCTCACACACACGTGTCACTCTCCTAACCTACCGGAAACGGAAGTCCTCATATATATATATAGTATTGAATATTATATGTAGTATATAATGCAAAATCCTAGAGAGATCTTGCTATTTTTTCATAATATATTTATATTAATAATATTAATAATGATATTTGTAATGACTTCTTGTGTGTTACGCTACCATTTTATCTTGCTATTATTTATTTCGTAATAATAACTATACTATCTTGTTACGCTATCATCCTACTATTTCTATCATAAAGATATAATTGTTGATATAGAATAAAGAAATGAATAAAAGCTAATAAATAACGTAAAGAGATTATATATTGATAGCTTGTACCCACATAACACTGTTATGAGAGCTATTGAGATATCAAAAATGTACATTTTTTTAATGTTTTCTTTTTACATTATTTGTTATATTAGCTTATTCGCTTTCTTGTTTTATATTAATTAATAATTATATTTATGAAAGAAATGCTAATATGATAACGTAGTAAGAAAGTATTTGCGAATATATAAATATAAATTTACTAAAGAGTATATATATGTATATACTGATATATAAACATACCTAAATATCTCTTATATTTTTGTCCTTTCCTTTCGTCTTCGTTTTTTTCCCGTCGTTTAAATTTTAGTCTTCTCTTATCCTTTTGATATTTTTTTTGAAGAATTCTGGAAGGAAAAAAGACAATATGTTATATTAAATATAAATATTAACTACTTTCTTGTTACGCTATCATCATACTATTTCTTTTTCATAAATATATAATTGTTGATATAAAATAAGGATATAAAAACGTAAATAAAAGTTACTAATAAATAACGTAAAGAAATTAGTTATAATATATATATTTTTATGTATATTGATAGCTCATATAGTATCGATCCACATAGCCCTGTTATGAATGCTTTTGAGATATAAACATACCTAAATATGTCTTTTATATTTCTTTCTTTTTATATGTCCTTCCTTTTTCTCTTCCTTTTGTCTTCGTTTTCTTTTCCGTCGTTTAAATTCTAATCCTCTTTTCTATCCTTTCTTTTGAAGAATTCTGGAAGAGAAGAAGACAATGTTATATTAAATATGAAATAAATAATAAATATAGGTAATAAATGTATTAACTTTATAAATAAATTATTTTGTTCTAATTTATACATAATAATAAATAAATCTTTAGAAAATTGTACAATATATATTTTATACAATATAAAATAAACATACCTTGATTTTTCTCAAAATTTCTTTTTCTAAATTATACTACTGATACTTTTTTTTATAATAATCACTCTATTATAATAGCAGGACAACACTATTATAATAGCAAAATAACTTTCTATTAAATGCAAGGTCCGTAGATTGATAATTCTGTATTAGTAGTGTATGTATATATGGGAACATAGCCAGGATATATTGTGGTAAGGAGGCAGATAAATGATAAAGTAGGTTTTTATTCTATAATTAAAGAATTTGTGAAATAAAACGATATGTCATAATATTTAATATTGGAATAAATACGCATACCACATATTTATGATATACTATATTTTTTTATAATAACAATCACTTTTTTTTATTACGCTGCCATCCTATTATTTCTTCATAAGTATGTAATTGTTGAATATAAAAAAAGTAATAAAATAAAAGCTAATAATATAATAAGTAAAGAGAAAAGTCATAATAAATAATATGCGTTTTTGATAGCTCAGAGCATAATAGTGCTGAGTTATTAAATTTTTATAACATTTTTCTTTACGTTATTTATCATCATTATTAGCTTTTATTCACTTTCTTATTTTATATTAATTACATACTTATAAAGAAATAATAGGATAGCATAACAAGGAAAAGTGGTTGTTATTATGAAAGAAATATAGTATATCACACATATGTGGTATGTGTATTTATTCCAGTAACAAGAAAGTTATTTTTTTGTAGTATAATATTACAAAGTCCTGCTATTTCTTTCATAAATATATATTTATATAATAATTGCAACTACTTTCTTCTAACGCTGCAATCCTACTATTTCTTTCATCATAATTACTTTTTTCTTACGCTATCATCCTACCAACTTATCGACAATTATATACTTATGAAAGAAATAGTAGGATTAAATAATATTGCAAATATTATATAAATATATACATATATAAGAAGTAGCAGAATCTACATTTTGCAATACTATTACTACATACATGTCATGCGAAACAATATCACATATAAGTGATACATATTTCTTTCATTACAACCACTTTTTTGTTACACTACCATCCTACTATTTTTTCATAAATATATAATTGATGTAAAATAAGGAAATGAATGAAAACTAATAATATAATAAATAACGTAAAGAGAAAAGTCATAAAGAATATGCATTTTTAATAATTGCAACTCAAAGCACTCAATGCTATGAGTTATAAAATTATTATGACTTTCTTTATGTTATCTATTATATTATTATTAGCTTTTATATTTATTAACTTTCTCATTTGATACGAACAATTATACTATACAAGAAATTTTCTACTCTCTTTTAATCATCAAGCGTTAAACGTAACCTATGTACATACATATGTTTATATATGTCAAAACTGACGATATAATAACCTAACATCATAAAGTGACATGGAGTGACATTAACGCAATCTTATAGCGAATGCTTGAACTGGGCATTTTCTCGCACATGCGCATTGAGAAGGTCGACGACGATGACCAAAACTTGAATAAATCAAATTTTAGTAAAAACAAACTTTACATCGTAATATTTTCGTTTATATAATAAGTAGGACAAAAATAAAGACATTTCCTTATATAATTGAAACCCAAGCTATCGATTAGGCCTATCAAGAATTCGATTAGTCCAGCCGTTCTATGAGATCTCATAATATGAGATACTCTCAAAAGTCCGACTCACGTATAGATACACGGAGTGCCTCTTGCTACGCTTATGCTACGCTTATATATAATCGCTACGCTTTTGTGAACTTGACGCGAGACACTACCGTGTCTCTTGACACACGGAGTGCCTCTTGCTACGCTTATATATAATCGCTACGCTTTTGTGAACTTGACGCGAGACACTACCGTGTCTCTTGATATCTTATGTTTAAAACATAAACATATACAATACTGGACAAAATAAAGTACGCACTTCAAACATTTTCACATTTGTGTGAATAATTTGAGATATAGAATTTAGTCTTGAGATATAGAATAATGATTTAGATTCAGACAAAAAAAAAGTTTTTTGATCTACTTTTAAATTTTGACTAAAAAAATTTCAAAAAAAATTTTATTTTTTTTTATTATTCTATCTGTCAAGATTGGCAAGTTATTCACAGAAATGTAAAAATATTCGAAGTGCGTACTTTATTTTGTCCAGTACTGTATATTGTAACAAATACACAATTGAATATTTCTTTTACGTTGAAGATTTAAACATCATTATCAGACTCTTCACATTCACTATGAATTGGATTCAATTTTTTTTGTTGCATTAGTCGATGGCCTTCTCAATCTTTGGCATTGTTAAGTACGCTGCCTAATGTTGAATAATATACCTTGTCTGTGATAGGTGGATGAGTATTCAATTTTGAATAATCTTCGACAAGAACTTCTGTAATTTACAAATAAAATTTAAAAGCGATTTATAGCACAATTAAAAAATTAAAAAATATAGACATGTATAAATTACAAAAAATGACTTACTTTGAATACATGACGAGAAAATAGTTGCCTTTACAATCTTTTTTACTTATATTTTTTTAACAGCCGTAAATGTCATAGCTAAATCTCTCGACATATATTTTTTTAAATATTAGTCCATGACTTTAATACAGTCGCACTTGTGTCGACAGTTTTCCATAAATTAAGTTCTTAAAAACACATAAAAAGTAAGTAAATACACATTTAAAATTAATTATACAATTTATAAGTGCAAGATAAGTATTTATAGCAAAAACATCACACTTACAAAATCTTGGCGAAATGCTTTTTAGTTCTTCTTCAAATTGCATGAAGTCTGCTAGTGTTTTACATGGAAATTCTATACCATGTTTTTCAACAAATTGAATATCAGTGAATAATTGTTCTTTTAAAGGGATAAAATATTTTTTAACTTATTTATGGTTAAAGTTAATTGTGTTAACTATGGATACGCACCGACAGGAATGGCGGTCCGGCGTTTGTGAATACGTGTATGACAGCCGAAAGTCATACGCACACATACGTAGCGTGAAAATACGTGTCGCTTGAAGCGCGTCGGAGATCAAGGAGCGAAAGAGAAAATAGTAGGGGGTACTCCAATATTGCATCTCTTTCGCACATCGCACGATCGAGAGAGAAAGCAATGCAAAACGCGATGACTGCTAGTGGTGTCCAATAGCTATCTCACTCACTCGACGCTCGAATGAAAAGAGTGCGAGTGAGAAAACTATACGGATACCGCGGATCTCGCTGTCTTTCGTTTGCTCCAATATCGATCCGTCGTACTTTTCTTTTTCTCCTTTAAGAAATGTGACCGAGTGCATTTATTCTATTAATAATTAAATCACATAAAAATATTATGTTATACATTATTATATTATTTATTAATTATGATATGTTTATATGTATAAACATAATGATTAATAAATAACATAATAATATTAATAATAATATTAATAGTATTAATAGTATGAAAATATTATTAAATAATTATAAATATTAATAACATTGATATAATATATTGATATAATAATAATATAAAAATATAAACGACAAGTGCTCTCTATTGACATTTATATTCATAATTTTGAAAAAATAAAAAAAAAAGTTAAGGTTAAGGTTATAAACATTTCTCGCGATTATTTAAATAAGATATACATATACATATCAATTTTTCAACAAAGTTATATATTACAATTAAATGATGTTTGACTTGTATTAATTTGTATCTTTAATTTCATTAAATTTTTTATATATGCAACTAAAAAAAGTATCAGTTTTTTTATTTAAAAAAATAATTAATACGCATTTATAAAATATAATTTGATGTAAATCAAATTCACCCTTTTTTCGAAACTTAAAAATAGCAAAAAATGCAAAATTATAAAGCAATAAAATAAAATATTAATATTCTTGAATTTCTATATTTAAGAGGCCAACTTTTCGAGCCATTATTAGGGTGTTATATTAAACTCAAGTTTATTCAATTTATTATACAAAACATAATAAAATATAAATGGAAAGTATAAACGTTTCAACTGCACGCAGTCTTCTTCAGTATTATAAAAATTCTTACAAACAACTTAATCCTAAACATTGACAGTAATAAAATTACTATGAAACGAGCAATTTAGTGAAAATTTATGCGTATTATAATGTGTCATATTCGAATTGTCGTACGTGTATTCGTTGTGATATGATCAATCTCAGAGATGATAAATGAATCCCGTAAAATTTCATCGTTGATATGCGAGAAATTGTTACTAGTAGAAAGCATTGTGAGTGATGAATAAAGATTAATTAAAAGGTCAATTGTTATAAAAAAACCAATACGGAATTGGCACGCTTGCTTACGTATCGCTTTTCTTGACATATCCTTAGACAGACCGGTATAGTAAGACCGCTCATTTCCAACTGTAATTTTGTCTCAATTTGTATATGTTTTTATGTGTTCGGTTAAATATGCCTGAAATAATATTTGACCTATTTGTCTGTATATTTATTTTATATTGATTAATTATTCAAGTCGCTAGTAGATAAATAATACGAGTTTAGAATAATCGACCCAACTAGCTTGAAAATGATTTCTTAATATTCACAACGTTTCGACCATGTGGTTGTGGTCCTTTTACGAGTGAATATACTGAAATTTTACATATATAAGATCCCCTAAAGAAATGTAGGCGAGAAAAATATAGATCCGAAAGTCGCTGAATCGGGAATCGAACCCGAGACCTTTCGCTTGCCGGGCGACTGCTCTCACCAACTGAGCTATTCAGACCCTTCGACTCTATACTTTTCTCTGCCTTGATAAACAACTATTTGTAAATAACGCCTTTTTTCCGCCGGCGTGAATTAAACACTAAGAATATAAAGGCTCGATATATAATAGATGTGTATACTCCATATCTAGGTCCAGGAGTATGTCAAAATCTTGATTAATTATTCAAGTCGCTAGTAGATAAATAATACGAGTTTAGAATAATCGACCCAACTAGCTTGAAAATGATTTCTGAGATCCTATTAATGTAAGGTATAACAAATAATTTTTTTGTTACTGATTCCTCTGTCTCTTTTATTTTTCTTGAGTTGATTTGTTTGTTTATAATGCTTGTTCTCGCCTCTCCGATCACAAAGTCTGCTCGGTTGGAGGTTCGGATGCGGTTGTCTTTCGCGGGTATCGCGTATCCCTGCATCACAGGGGGGTTCAGACCATGGACGTATGAATATATCTGGACGGAGCGTAAAGTTAGTTTTAGGGCGAGGGGACCGATACTGGCGCGGCGGGGGATCGGCCATCTTGTCTGGCGACATTTTGGCGCTCTCTTTGAAATGTGACATATCATGATATTTTATTTCTACTTCTATTGCATGAGAACAGACTTTTATAGAATAGAACATTAATTCAACAATTGTGCGCAATTGAAAATAATTTTCTATGTTTATATTAAAAGTTTATATCTTTTAATATAAATGATGCAAAATATGATATATTTTTATTGTTTGTATGGAGAACCATAATCCTCATATTTTGGCTTTTTTGAAACGTATTAAAACATTTTAAGCTATAAAGTCATAATTATATAAAATATAATTTATTAAAATTTTTGAAAAATTATTGAAAATAACTTTATACCTAAATATATTTTATACATATATATATATATATATATATATATATATATGAATTACACTCATAAACATTAAAATCAACTTTATTATAACAATATTGATCATATATATGTAATACCACGAGACCACTTTATAGCTAAAAGTGTTCTTAATTCGTTTAAAAAAATCTGAATCATGAGAATTACGGTTCTTCATATAAATAACAAAAATATATCACTGCATCTCAATTGGTTGATGAAAAAGAATTGTGTTATTGGATTCGGGGAAAGAAAGACTAGATTTTTATCATTAGCTTTGCGATAACTTTTATTGTAACAGCCGATTGCAACACAAAACGGCATTTTTAAATATTTTCGTGTAATAAATTAATTTCGCACAATAAAATAATTCAATGACACTGTTCTATACCTATGGAGCAGCACTAATGTCGCCAGACAATATGGCGGCCCCCTCCTCCCCTAAAATCTTCACCCCCCGCGCCAGAAGGCTCCGTCCAGATATATTCATACGTCTATGGTTCAGACCCTTGATCTTGCACTCGAGGTTTAGCGCACTCGCGTATCACACACACACTCTCTCTTTCTCTCTCTTCCTCTCACACTCTCGAACTTTCTATAACGTCGCTCTTATACTCGAATCGATCGCGTTCTCTAACGAGACTGAATTCGGCCGCAAAGCAAATTCGGCAGGTCCCGTCACTCGCCCTAAGCCTTTGATTACTCAGGGGCAAGGGGGCCCGCGGAATTCACAAGAAAAAGCTGTTGTTCCGCGAAGCCTTCGGGGCTTCGAAATTCAGGCAAGTAACCGCGGCGGTTACGGGCCCGGTCCGCAGCCCAACAATGCTTTTTTTGGAAATGAGATGTCCTACTCAGTGATTAATTCTATTAAAAATGAGGTCAAGAGGGTAACCGTTACTTATTAGTATATTGATAATTAATTCCAAATTTTTATTGAAAAATTGAGGGTGTGATAATAATATTGGGACTCCTATGGGGTCTCCATTGTCTCCAATCATAGCTGATTTAGTCATGCGAGATCTGGAAGACACAGTTCTCGATCTATTAAACATAAGATGCACGTTCTACTTCCGATATGTGGACGACATATTATTAACCACCTCTAGGGAGAACATGGTACGGATTGTGGATAGTTTTAACGGATACCATGACAGACTAAAATTTACGGTAGAACAGGAGGTTAACCGTAGCTTAAGGGGATGCCGGAGTGACGGTCGAACTCCGACGGATTTGCGCCCTCATCTGAGTGGAACTAAAATTGTCGATAATTACCGACAATTTTAATTCCGCTATTATCGGCAGTAATCCATATGTTAATATTTACATGCATGTCAAAAAACAATTTAGAATTGTGTTCAACATATTGAAATCAGACAACATAATATATTTTTACTGTCATCTCGCACACGCGTTTAGCGTGTCAATGACAGTAAAACATACATATATAAATGTGTCTATCTTTATGACATAGTTTGAACACAATGTTGCTTATATATTTTGACGTGCATATTTTCATGTATTTTTCAAAGGGAATATATAGTCTACTATATATATATAGATACGAGGGCGGTCCGATAAGTACTTAGCCTACAAAAGAAAAACGAAAATTTTGGAAAAGTGGCGATTTATTTCTCAACATAGTCTCCTTTTAGCTCGATACACTTGACCCAGCGATGCTCCAACTTCTTTAACCCATCTGAAAAATACGTTTTCTCGAAGTCTGCAAAGTAGGCCTCCGTCGCGGCGATGACCTCCTCATTCGACTCAAATTTCTGCCCGGCGAGTGACTTTTTCAAGTTTGGAAACAAAAAAAAGTCGCACGGGGCCAAATCTGGAGAATACGGTGGATGGGGCAGCAGTTCGTAGTGCAATTCGACCAATTTGGCCGTGGCGACGGCGGAGGTGTGAGCCGGTGCGTTGTCATGGTGGAAGAGCACTTTTTTCTTCGCCAAATGGGGCCGTTTTTTCTGCAATTCGGCGTCGAATCGGCCCAATAATTCGGCATAGTAGAGCCCTGTGACCGTTTTGCCCTTCTCCAGGTAGTCGATGTAGATCACACCTTGTGAATCCCAGAAAACTGTGGCCATCACCTTTCCGGCCGATAGGACGGTCTTCGCCTTCTTCGGAGCACGTTCGCCGGGTGAAGTCCACTGTTTCGACTGTTCCTTGGTCTCTGGTGTGTACCAGTGGATCCATGTTTCGTCGACGGTCACGAAACGACGCAGAAACTCCTTCGGATTGCGCTTAAACAGCGTCAAACACTGCTCTGAAATGGTCTCACGGTTGCGCTTGTTGTCCGGAGTGAGCAAACGCGGCACCCATCGCGCCGACAGCTTTCTCATGCCCAAAATTTCATGCAGGATATGACCCACGCGGTCTTTTGAGATGCCCACTGTTTCAGCTATCTCGCGCACCTTCAATCGGCGGTCTGCCAATACGAGATCGTGGATTTTTGTCACGTTATCCTCCGTGGTAGCCATTTTCGGGGCACCTGAGCGTGGCTCATCAAAAACCGACGTGCGACCACGTTGAAACTCGTTAAACCAATTTTTGACGGTCGCCATCGAAGGAGAAGAGTCACCGTACACAGCATCCAAGCGCTCTTTGATTTCGCTGCGCGATTTCCCTTCCAAAAACAAGAATCGAATCACCGACCGATATTGCTCTTTTTCCATTTTTCTAAAATCCGTGGACACGCTCGCTCCCACACGCGGTCAAAACAAAACTACGAGTCCGATTCGGTTGAAATTTTGACAGTAGCCGTCTACGAGAATGTACTACACGATAGTAAATCTCTCTTGTGATACTGGCACCATCGGGCGGTGAGGCTAAGTACTTATCGGACCGCCCTCGTATATATACAAGGTGGTTCAAAAGTCCGGCAACGGCCAATTATATCCAAGAAATAGCGGTCTTATGAACAAAATATAAAAGTTGTAGGGTTCAACCCGGGAAAAAATTTTTTTATATATAATTATATATAAATAATTATATAATTATACATAATTATATGTGAAATATGTCCATTTTTATATATAATTATATAAATTTATATATAAATTTTATAAGGTTTCATGTACAATCATGTCAAATTATATATGAAACATTATATTTATATATATGAAAAAATACTTATTTATTATATATGTATATAAATTTATATAATTATATACAAAAAGCACTGTTATCTAATTATGTATGGACATATTTCATATAATTTTGCGATTATATGTATAATTTTATATATTTCTATATAATTTTATATTGTTATATATAAAAAATTTTTTCTAGGGAAAATAAGGCACTTGATGGTGACTTTGACCTAGAGGTCAAATTTAGAGGTCATTTCAAGGTCAACTTATGCATGGATATATACGTCTATACATGTGTATATATGTATATATTTCTTACATATATAAATGCATGCATAGATGCATACATATATACAAATACATATACACATACATGTGTATGGTACATATATTGATATTACCTGTAATTTTCTATAAATTACAATGTATGCAGTACGCACAATTCGCTTTTCTTCTATTATCAATAATTGAGAAAGTAGCAAATGTATTCAAACAACCAGCTTACGAATAGATCGCCTCTGGAATATATTTTTTAAACTAGATTAAATGTAATATCATATAACAGAATATTATTTAATAATATACAATATATTTTTATGAAATGGGCCCCTCCATCGCCCATTTCCGTGAGAACGCAACCATAATGTATGTATTTTTTTCGTCTCTCCGATTTTAATTGCAAATGAGACATTTGCATTAGACACTTTTTTGCAACGATATTTATTAGAATTTCACATTTCTAATATAATGATAAATTTTTATTACTTAGGAAAAGGCGACAATTTATTTTCTGCTACAATTTTTAAAAAATGTTGCTTTATACGTTTAACATCAGTTGAATATGTCTCATTACAAGGATTTCCTCCTAAAGCTATAGTTGTAGCGAATGCTGCAGCATAGATTCCACAACATATGCCATCAGGTTGTGCTTGAACCTTTTCAAATATTATAATATTTATTTGTGGATAACGGCGATGAATGTAATTTTTTTCTTTAGACACCAATTTATTGTATGTACAATTGGGCAGACTATCGTATACTCGAAGCTTGGTGCCGTCAAAAGAAATACATCGCCAGTGATCACTACAATTTCCTCCAATAATTTGTAAGCTTTTGTCGCTACGACTTGCTTCAATTATATGAGGATATTCCAAATATAGCACACTTTGTGTTTCAAAACAAGAATTATCTCTTATGACGCGCAAAAATCGGTCCAATGATTCGTCATTTATTTTACTATGTAAAGGTAATACATTTTCCTTTACTAAATAAAAAGGAGCAACCGAATTATCTAAAAATTCTTTTTGCTTTGCCATATCGTGTTCTGTTAGTTCTTCTGTATTTTTTGAGTAACTAACTACGATGCAATCATCATCTTGTTCTACATTCAAAGCAGTTATAGTTGCTTCCATTGATACAATATTTGATTCGATACATTTATTTTTTTTGGCAATGTTTTCATCTTCTACATTACACTGTGGAAGACTTGTTCGTTTAATTCTTTTTTTAGCTACTTCTTGTTGAGCTTCTACTATATAGCTTGGATTTCTAATTGGCATATGTCGATTATGCCGACTATCCAAGATTTCCGGAAGCATGCAATCGTAATAGAAACGTGTTAAAAAGGGCAGCATTTGATTACTCCAAAATGCATTGTCCCTATTAACACGTACTATTTTCAAGCTTTTTGGCGTTCACACAGCGAAAATACAATAATCTCGCTGCGTTATATTTAACTGGCTTTGAATTTGATAGAAAAATCGGTGATTTTGATTCATCTTATCTGGATTTTTCTTATCAAAGATGCCTTTCAGTTGGGGCAATGTTTTTATGGCCTCTTCCGCTGTTAAATGCTCAGCTGATAAAGGACATTTTATTTCTACCAGACTATCCTTATCTATGAGTCCGTCAGGAGAAGCACCCAAGCATGGATTTTTAATATCAATAAATAATCCGCTGGTTTTTATCTCTTTCTTTAATGTTACGGCCAATTCTTTTCTCGCAATTTTTTCCATTTCGCGACCATATTTCATAGCCGCAGTATCGATAGAGGGAGAAAATAAAATGTTTTTTACAGTCGCGGCGCAAGACATTGTCGGTCTCATGCGACATACGATTCCAAAATTAGACGCCGTCAACAGTTCCTGTCTCAATGAATGCCACAAATCTGAATCACTTTGCTCTATTGTATTACGTTCGATTTGTCTCCAATTTTTCCCATTTTCAAACAACTTTTCCAAATGATTTTGTCGAAGTTGTTCAAAAACATCGGGTAGAAGATCAGGTTTTTGTGATTGCGGACCGTAATGACAATCTATTCCTGACTCCCTTTTACATTTTTGCCGTCCATTCACTTTCCGAGATTCTCTAGTTCTTGCAATTTTTGTTTGTCGTCGCTTTTCCAGAATCTCGACAATACGAGGAATATTTTTATTCATGCTATTATGCACTTCCGTGAGAACAAACACAAGAAAAAAGGCAATACAACTTTGTCCGTTTCCGAACTTTGCGGCAACGCGAGTATCGAAGCGAGCGACTTCGAGAGAAAGCGTTCGATTGTTCGAGTGGCACGTTCTGCGAGCGACAGAATTATAGCGGCTAATTATACGGAAGGCGATTCGATGCTTAACGTGAGAAGGCAAGAGACGATCTGTCCTAAAGGTTTTACGGGCGGTTTGTTTAAACGGTTTTTTCCTATTCTTTTGCGTGTGCGCATAGCGTCCTTCGTCGCGAATTCGGGCCGATATTCTTAACCGTCCGCTGCTCGCGAAAACACAGAAAAAATGCCGTCGGCGGTCGTTGACCCGGGATCTCGAGTCCGCGCGCGTGGTGTTTACAAATTATCAGCTGTTTGGCTCGTGTTGTCACCTTTAATTTCGAGTGTCAGAATTTATTGTCGCGTCTCTATTGCTCATGACAAACGATGTCATTGGGAGCAACAATATTGTTGAACCAAACTCTGTCACGCGTTCGAACAGTCACGCGAAGTAACCTTCAATTTCAATGAAACTACCTATTTTTCTTTACATATTCTTGTAGCGTATCTCGAGAGCTTTCCAAAACACTAAAATAAAATATTTTTTCATGTACTTTTTCACAGTTATAAGGTTTGAAGTTTACAATTTTAGACGTAAAATTTAAAATATCATGTAACATACTTATTTTTCGATCATCTTTTCATTTTTATACACGGAATAATGAGACTAATTAGTTGGTGCAAAGAAAACATAGTTACTTTTAAAAAAAATTGGCAGTTGCATGTACCAATTTACATATTTTATTTAAAAACAATTATCTGTTTGCTTTACACCAATTAATTGTTTTCATTAGCCTACGAATAAAAGTATTAGGGTAAGACTTGAAAAATGAATATTTGCAATGAATATTTTCATTTTACGTCAAAAATTATAAACTTCAAACCTTATAACTCTAAAAGTACATGAAAAAATATTTTATCATGTTTTCGAAAGCTCTGGAGATAAGCTACAAGAATATGAAATGAAAAATAGGTAGTTTCATTTAAATTGAAGGTTTCTTTCACGTGACCTTTATGACTATCCAAGGTAAAATAAATGGCACCATCTTATGGTCTCCTTTGAATCAAATCATATAACTTTATTTGAAACATAAATATAATAAATAAATATGATTTTTTAAAACGACCAATAGAGCCAAGCACGAAAATTAATTCTAATTTTTAGAACTGTATCTCTTGGTTTGAGATTACTAAGTTCCATCAATTCCCGCTTCAGCGACTTTTCGGACCTATATTTTTCTCGCCTATTTTCCCGTTGTAAAGTTCGAGGATTATGAATTGATGGAACTTAGTAATCTCAAACCAAGAGATACAGTTCTAAAAATTAGAATTAATTTTCGTGCTTGGCTCTATTGGTCGTTTTAAAAAATCATATTTATTTATTATATTTATTAAATACTGAGAGCCGATAAAAATATTTCTTAAATTTATTTATTTGAAACGTTTTTCCGTATCGTGCATATTTTAAGAGATATTTGCGTGCATCATAAATAGGACACTCTGTATGTATATTATATATACATATATATATATATATGTGAATGGTATATTGTGAGGACCGACACTAATACATATATTTTTTCGCATACATAGATATACATCCACATGTAGATGAGTATATCAATGAAATTTTATATATGTATATTGTTTTTCAAAGTTATTAAGCATTTTTGTCTTTATACAGTGATCGTATATATCGAGGACCGATACTTTATTTTATGATAAAATACAATTATATTTTTTAATTTGAAATATCTTTGTGTATTTAGTATCTTTAATACAAATTAGAGCTTCTGACAGAATTAACTATATAAATATACATTATTAAAAATAAAATATCGTCAAAAATAAAAAAAATACATAATGTTTATTGTGAGGCCCAAGAACAATTTCTTATTATAGATACTTATTTTTGCTATTTTTCAATCATACTTATGATATACATAAATATAATATTATCTCATTCTGTCTATTATCTTTTATGCTTTCTTTACTTTTCTTTATTTTTTCCCGTAATCTCTTTTTTGCCTGTTCGTTTACTCTGCTTTATTTTACTCCGTCTTCTCACTATGCTATTTTTTTGACATGTATATAGTATATATAATATGCATATTATACAATATGTATACAGTATAGTATTTATAGATGTTCGAATATACAATTTTCATACATAAGCATTCCTTATTGCTTCTTCTAGATTGTCTTCATTCTAAATTTTGTGGTTCGGTAAAAATTTGTGAATCGCTATCTCAAGCTATTTAAATGTAAATTAGACAGAATTTTATTTTTATATCGACTTACCGCCGTTATTTATTGTAAAAAAGCCGGTGTATTTTTTAGAATTTTGTGTTAAAGCGGTGATAACGATTCAAAGGATAAAAGAGCTTTTTATCGGTTCAAAGTATCCAGAAATTCCTATTTCACGAACCACTTATCTTATGGGTGTAAATTCCCAATATCTATTTAGGCATAGCAAAATTCATTGAAACGACATATCTTTTTATTGTATTTATAAATTCTTTCTAACTCTATAAAATAATAGATGTATTTTTTTCAAACTAATTTCATTAATTTAAATAGTCGCTTTTAAATATTAGATTTTCGGAGTCTTCACAAAATAGTAGTATTATTAGAGGATCATATTCTTTATTGTCTCTCTCTCTCTCTCTCTCTCTCTCTCTCTCTCTCTCTCTCTCTCTCTCTCTCTCTCTGTCCTGCTTTTTCTAGCGTCCTCCTTCGTCCTCCTTTGTTCTTGCTTTCCAAGCATGCTTAGTAGAATAGATAGATTACTACTATAATTTCTTCAAATTGAATTTTTTTTAGATTAATTTAAAATTTTATATTGCATTTTTCTACATTTTATTGTTATTTTTAAAAATTTTATTACTATGGTTATTTGTGAGAAAACACAATTATTTTAGTGCATTTTTTACCAAGCAATATAGAGAGCATCTTATTTTCTTTTATATCAAAAATTGTATCATGTATCCAATGAAATACATAGAAATACATTAAAAGAATTACATTTAAAATTTTTTAACATTAAGGAATAATTCATTTGTTTATTCTCTCTTTCTCATCTTTTTATACTACATTTTTTTCTACTACTAGCTACTTATTTTTAGTGTTATATTTGTTATAGTGTTATATAGTGTTTTATTTTTTGCACATTTTTATAAATACAATTGAATATGTATATGTCTTTATGTTATATCTACTATATATAATTATAAATTTATACAATTATATATTAATTATTATTATATTCCTATTTAGTATTATATTTATATAATTTATTATTATATTCTTATATATTATACCTATATTATTATATTTTATTATATTCTATTATTGCTATATATTCAATTATTATCATTATATTATTCATAGGACTGTATATATACATACATAACATAATACAATACATAAACAATTATTTGATAAACAATTAAAATATATTTATATTTCATCTTAAATTTATAATTATGCAATGCGATAAGAGGAAATAGTAAATAAAATTTAACATAATATTTAAAGTAAATAATATATTTTTTGTAATTCAATATTATTTTAATATTATTTTGAATGAGCTTTCTAATAAATCACGCGCGTATTCTTTATCGCCCTAGCGTCTTAGAACATATATAAATGGAAGGGGAATCCCTATTGTTCTCGACAGAAAAACGTCCCAAGGAAGTGAAACAGAAAATATGGTTCCCTCTCTCTCGTGATTAAGTAGCCGCTTATTGTAGTAAGTAGTGGCTTATTGCTCGAAAGTGCGCATGCGCGGCTACTTAATCACGAGAGAGAGGCAACCATATTTTCTGTCTCACTTCCTTGGGACACATTTCAGACTGCTATTCCCCTTTCATTTATATATGTTCTAAGCCTAGCGTACTATATTTAAACGTTCGGTAATTAGCTCAGTAAAGGCCCGAGCACAAACTTTTGCATAACGCATAACGCATATGCATAAGAAATTCGATTGGTTGAATTCATTCTTAAATCTGCAATCAGCCCCTGCTGGTTTATGGCGCCATGAGTATTCGCCTATATTTCCTCCGCATCGCAGTATATCTCAGGCAGTGTACCTAACCTAACCCTAACCTTTATATAGACAATAAGGTTGTACAATATTATATGATATAAAAAGTAAGATCTCTTGTATAAAATGAATAAAAAAAAGTTTGCTATTATTTTATCAGATAATGGTCAATATAAAGTTTGCAAATATACTGATCTTACGAAGAAAAAGCAGAAAAAGCATTATAAATGTTTATTTATCAAAAAATCTAATAAGGAGACTGTGCAACTTATTGCTATTCATTGTGAGTTAAATTACATTAGATTATCTTAAATAACATAAATCGATTTTTATTTAAAGAATTTTATGCTGTAATACAGTCTGTTTATTTATATTTGTAGGTAATTATCAAATTTTAAATGAATTAACACAAAACCTGAAGACTAACGTTCCGCAAGTAAAAATCAAAGATTTTAAAAAAGACAAGTTTACTTTTATGAAAGAAATTGAAAATTCTAATCTTACAATTAGTATGCAATCTTCTGTTTTAACTGATGTATCAGAAACGCAACTTGATTCATCAGCTTGTGCTATAAGTTCTATTAACGTGTCAGTTACATCAGAAAGTAAGTGTACAATTAAAATTTTGAATTAACTATATAAACTAAAAGTTTAATTTACAATATTGATAATTATCAACAAGAAATATTTTTAAATGTTAAGCAAATTGTGATAACATTTCTATTCTGAATATATTTATATATATTATATATATTAATTAGATCAAATTGTGGTAAAAATATTTATAAACAATAAATAATATCAAAAACTTATATTTTAAATAATGGCTATAACAGTACATTACTACGATTTAAATATGAACTATTATTTTCTAAAAAAGTATTCTTAAAAAATTAATTGAAGTAGTTATATTATCGTAATAATATTATTATATATTTTAATTACTTTTTTATGTACAAATTTTACTAGAAAAAGAAGACAAGAGGATAAAAGATATATTAAAAGATAAGGAAAAGTTAGATAAATCTCAGACATCTTTGGAAAGCTATAATATTGTTAAGAGCGCGTCTACAAAATGCATATTAAGACCACATAATAATGCTCCAACAGCATCGTACACGAATAGCAACGAATCTTTGATAATAAATTTAAACACAAATTTATTGGATAAAGGTAAACTATTAATCAAATAATAATAATTTTCTTTATATTTTGTACAACTTAAAAACATTGAATTAGTAATACAGTTTCAAGATCACTTTAGAAAGTTCATAATTCGTGACAAAATTCCAGATAGAATTTTATTGATAATTTTATGTGGCATGTAACACAGAAAACATTAGAAATATCAGAATATATACATATACAAAATAATATCAGATATATATTTAATACGTGCGCTTTTCGAATTTTTAAATTTTTCTGTTACATGAAATTATAAATAAATTTCTATTTTGAATTTCTATCTGAAATTACAGATGTCAATTATTCTAACTTAAATGCCAAATGTATTTTTATTGTAGAAAATATATATGATAATACTATAAATAACACTATAGATAATATTATAGATAAAAATACTATTGTAAAAACTGTATTTGATAAAGTTCCAAATAATGGACCCAAAATTATTAGTAATGTTCCTTTTTCTACATCTATACTAATATTACCAGCTAAGAAAAAAGTAGCAACTTCTTTGAATGAAAGGTAAATAAAAAGTTTTGTATTACACACACACACACACACACACACACACATATATTACTAATAATAATCAAAACAAATTACACAATTTAATAAAAAAAACGCAAAAATGCTAGATATCATTTCTTATAATTTTTTAATACTGAATACGATGTCGGCTTCAAAAATGTTCTATCATGTTACAATTTTAAGAAATTAAAATTGTAAAAAAAGAACTATTTGGACGCACTTTATGTTATAACTATAATATAACTATAATATATGTATAACGTGTTAGAAATTTTTTAAGTAATTAAAATAATCTTGAAAATCTTATTAACAATAATGTACACAAAAATTTCTTTTAAAGGTTAATAGTCTTAATAGTAAACTATATTTAAAAAAGAGAAAACTTTTATGTCACATAGTTTTAACATCTTAAAGTACATCAAAAACTCTTTTTATACAATCTTGACCTTGAGTTTTTTTCAAAATTGTGATGGAATATTTTTGAAACCGGTATCGCATTCAGCATAAAAACTAGAGAAATAATATTTTGCATTCCTGTGTTTAAAAAGAACTATTCCTTATAAAACTATTATTAACAATATTATATATATATTCTGTTTAAATAATAGTGAGCTGTTAACGAAAAGTGAAATATCAGCTATAAATGAGTCATTGGAGTCATTAAATAATGAATTGACTTGGAGTTGGAATGAAAATGAATTAGTAGTACCTCAATGCGAAGATATTGAGGATAAACAATTAGAAGATTCAACTTTTGGATTAGATTGGTAAGGCAGTCATTTTTTAAGAATGCGCTAATGTCTTATATGTGATTAATAATTTTCTTTAATATATATAAAACTTTAGGAACAACAATGAAGGGATGATAAATGATACATTACACAATTTAACAGAGAAAACTAATTTCAATGATTCTAAACAACTACATGATGAAAATTTTATGGTTCATTCTCCAATAAAACGTAATTAATTTTTTTATTTAAATTTAGTATTATTTAAACAAGTAAATTTCAATTAACATTAACGTTAGTACTTTAATTGTTTTAGATTCTCAAGATAACAGTGACTTTTCTGATTCACACAGTGAATATGTTCCATCCAAACATTCATCTGAGGAAGATGATGAACATGTCTTAAATACATCTGCAAATAAAATTTTAAGAAAAAGTAATTCTTTCAATAATTCCGTTAATTCAGGATTTAATGTTTCATTAACAACCAATATTTACGGCAAATCATCGCGCAATGATGAAGAAATGTATATCGAATCAGCTCCATCAAAAGGATCTAAACGTATTTTTAGAAAACATTTCTGCTTATTTTGCAAAACATGGCAATCAAAAATTAGTCGGCACTTAGAAAGAAAACATAAACACGAAAAACGAGTGAAAGATTTCAGTGACTTACCAAAACAATGTAACGAAAGAAAAAATTTGATTAACATGTTGCGAAAGGAAGGAGATTTTTATTATAACGTTAGCAATGACGTAAATACTGGTGAATTGATAATTTGCAGAAGACCTGCTGAAAAATCTAAAAACTGCACGAGATTACACCGCTTGCCCAAAATGTAAAGGATTCTTCAAAAAACTGAATTTAAGGCACCATACAGCACATTGTATTGATCAAAAACGTAGAGGTACTAAAGTTTGTCATGTGCTTAGTCGGCAAATCATGGGTAGATACGCAAGCCAGGCCAACAATGTTTTACGCCAAATAGTAATGCCACGATGTCGTGACGATAGAATAACACGTCTTATTCATTATGATCAATTAATTATGGAACATGGAAATAAACTTTGTCTAAAATATCCATCTCCACATCATCATGATATGATACGACAGCGATTGAGGCAACTTGGTCGCTTTCTTTTAGAAATTAAACAGCATTGTCAAGATATAGATGATTTATCATCAGTCTATCATCCAAAATATTATAGAATATGCATCGACGTCATAAATGTTCTTGCTGGTTTTGATTCTTCCACAAAAACTTACAAAATTCCGTCATTAGCAACCTCATTAGGCACATTATTAAAAACTGCAGGAAAAACATTAATTTCTTTAACAATATTCGAAGACAATGTTGTAAAACAAAAACAAGTAGAAAATTTTTTAACGTTGTTAAATAATGAATATGGCCCAGCAGTCAATAAGGTTGCTTTAGAAACACAACAACAATTAAAAAGAAAAAAGAAAGTTATTCTTCCTTCCATTGACGACATTAAGAAATTGGATAACTTTTTGAAAATGCAACGTACTACAGCTTTCAAAAATCTAAAACAAACGTTTTTATTCCAAGATTGGCTTAAGCTTTCTGAGAGTACATTAATATCAATACAGCTATTTAATAGACGAAGAGCAGGAGAAATGGAAAGGACCTTAATTGAAGATTATAAGAATTATCAAAAAATTGATCCAAAAATGAATATAGATGAATTTAATGCACTTTCATTAGAATGCCAAAAAATAGCGATGGAATATGTGCGGTTTACAATACGTGGAAAGCTGAGCCGTACTGTATCTGTTTTATTGGATTCTGAATTACAAAAATGTGTAGAACTAATTCTTCAATATAGAAAAAAAGCCGGTGTTAGTTTGTCAAATCCTTATGTTTTTGGTATTCCTAATATGGATTGTCGTAAACATGCATACTTAAAAGCATGTGATCTAATGCGCAGATTTTTAATTGAATGTCAAGCTAATCAGCCTGAAACTTTACGAGGTACTACTCTGCGTAAGCATGTAGCAACATTAGGAGTCAACTTAAACTTAACGGACATTGAAATTACGGATCTTGCCAATTTCATGGGACATGAAGAAAAAATTCATCGTGAACATTATAGAATGCCAGTAGTTCATCGAGAAATTTTACGAATGTCCAAATTATTAGAATCTGCAAGTGGCAAAAATGAAAATGAAAATAATCTCAATGATGAAGAAAGAAATGATAAAGATATAAATAATGCTTTCAAAAATGATATGATTCCAAGTACTTCAAATTGTGGTAGGTAGTTTATTTGCAATTCTTAAACAAATTAATTATAAAAAATCTAAAATATTACATAGAGTTTACAAATTAATTTTTACTTCAAAAAGGTTTAACTTGTAATAATGTAAATAATCGAATTATTAATAAATTTTATTTATCAACAAATTATAAGTATAAAATATTAAAATATGACTTATCTTCTTAGATTTCTATCTGTTTAACATTATAACATTTCTATACAACAAAATCAACGAAATAAGAAATCTAGAAAAAAGTATAAAAGTTTGCCTTTTCAAAGTTATAATATGTACAAATATAATTTTAATAATAGAAAAATTTACATAATACAGACTTATGTTATTTTTTTATTGTTATTAATTTTAATTAATATAAAATTTTAGATGTGAATAATTTCTATTCAAGCGACAGTGATACTGATACAGAAAAATGCTTCTCTCAGAAAAAAAAGCGTTCTAGTAAGTTTTATAGAAAATACAGTGTAAGAACTGTGATATAATAATATATATACATATGTAATATATACTTTCTGCTTTTTATTTTATTTATCATTTTCTATTTTCTACTTAGCATCACCATATGGGAAATGTAAAAGAGTATATTGGAATGAAACCGAAAAAAAGATTGTATTGGATATGTTCGGAAGTTATATTTCGAAAAAGTTACCCTCGTTGCACGAAATTCAAGAATTAATTAAAAAGAATCCAATCGCTTTAAAACGCAGAACTGCTGTCACAATAAAAGCGTGGCTAATGAATCAGAAGCAGAAGCAAAGAGCTTTAAAATCCTAATTGTTTTTTTATTTTTAGCTTTACTTGATTTATTTTATGTTTGGCATATACTATGCATTAAAAGAATTAAACAAAATATTTAAAATATTCTTACATTATAAAATATATTTTGTAATATACTAATAATGTATGTTATTATAATGTAAGAACATTTCAAATATTTTGTTTTTAATTCTTAAAAATACAAGATATTTTATAATGTTACATTATTTATATACATATATGTAAGAACAATTTTAATTATATATTTCAATTATACTATATTTCTAAAATTTTTATTTTAAAGAATTACATATTTGTTCTACAGTTAAAGTTTTTTAATTTTTTATGTAAGTATTTTTTTTTAAATACTTAAAAAGTAAGGTGTATACAAATAGTAATATAGATTTGTATTTTAACTAATTTTTCTTATCTTCTTATTGTCAATTATAATTGATCAACATTATTAAGTAGTAATCACAAATAATCACATATTTTGTTGTATTCTAATAAAAATTTAGTAAGTTTTTTAAATATAAACAAACAACTGCTTTATTAATTTTATATCTATAAATATAAATAAGCAAATACAAAGAAAGAATGTTATATCTTAAGAATGTTATGTTATGTTTCATATAAAGAATATAATTTTGTTATCAACTACTTAGTACATTTTTCAAATTAATTGTCAAAACAAATATAATAAATATGTTAAAAATACTTCGAAATCTATTATATATTATCCCCATTACGTGCTCCTTTTATTTCTTATGTCCTTCTTATCTATTTCAAACGCCATATTGCATCTTGTGATATCAATAATGTATTGCTGCGAATTGTAAGTAATGACAAAAACATTTGACATATTTAAATATATTATACATATATATTTAAATATCATATATATAATATAATATATATATGTGAAACGTATATTGTGAGAACACTTTCAGTGAACAATCGTACATTATGTAGACAAACGTCATTATGAGGACGGTCCTCATAATATTTTATACGCAACGTATATTATGTGAACCGAATTTCACAATTCCTTTACCGACTTTTGTATATTATGAGTACCATTTTTATAATTATACGAAACGTGCATTACGAGGACTTCTTAATTTTTGTCTTTTGTATATTGCGATGACAATCCAATTTATTTTGCTATAATTTGCATATGATAAAATGATAAAATCATTTGCTGTTTCGTTCAATTTAATGTACATAAAAGAAATATTACCTAGAAGAGACATTAAATAAATTTAAAAGATAATTTATAACATTTCTACATTAGACGTAAAGAATTTAGAAATAGCGCTTTATGAAATAGTATTATTTTAACTCGAGAAATTATCGATTGAAGAGGTTTTATTCTTCAAATCATTATCTATCGTTTTAGTACAAAACACATGCTGATCTTACAATGCGGTAGATCAATATACTATATTAAAATAAAATATTTTCTAATTTACTCCCAAAAAACGTAAGATCTTAATTTATGAACGAGTATTTTTTTTAATAACTTGAAACTTTGCTGAAATATAAATAATTTTTATAGAAACAATATTAATTATTAAATAAATTGTATATTTAATTATAATTTTTATAGAAAAGTCGTATTTCATATTTATAAATGATTTTATATAACTAAATGTTAAAATGTGTTAACGTAAATACTGCATAATTCTTGTCAAATGTTAGATAAAAACTAAAAATACAAATAAAAGTAAAAAAATGTTTTCTTTTACTTTAAAGTATTCTCCAAAAGATTAAACTTTCGCTTAACATTTTTTGCTATCTCATAGTTTCGACGATATTCGACCCTAAAAGAAAAACCGTTTTTTTATAGAAGTGTTTTACCCTTTAAATCTTAATATCCGAACATATAAAAAAATACGTGTCTTTTAGATTTTTGTGTTTAACATATTTAAAAGAAAATCAAATCGGTTTCGGACAGTTGTAAAATATCCTTTGTGAGTAGTTAAACAACTTAAGTTAAACAACTCGAGCCCGAGTTTTTCATATTTTGATATGTGATGTGATTATCGTCATTTTTGCATTTTGTATTTTTCTCACATTTTTATTATTTTGGCACATATTTATTTGTACCATTTGTAAATATGTATCAATGATAAATATCAAAGATAGGAGTATTAAAATTTATCACTTTAGGGGTATTAATATATTGCACAAATTTGTTATATTTGTATAATTTTTTGTTATATTGGTATAATTATTATAAATATATTTCGCTAACTATTCCTGTCAGCATGTTATTACATTGTTATTACTAATTTTATAACATTGTTTCCAGTAGTAAAAAGCAACATATACTATGAAAAAATATATTATAATTATATTATAAAAAAATTACTTTTTTTCTAATTTGAACTGATCATTTTTTACCTTATTTATCTTATTTTTGACTTTATTTGTTTATCAACATAACATACATTTCTTTGTAATCTTTATAATTTCACTGAAGAGAGAAAGTCCAGACGGGGACTGAAATGTTTGAATGAAGTAATTACATGTTACATGCATATATGATGAATTGACATTGCTCGAGATCAATCATTTGCGATTTTTAGTTTGAGTAATTACGCTGTTTGACAAAAATTATGCAATATTATTTACATTATCATTTCATTTTTTAGTAATATAAATTTATTTATAAATATGAAAAAAAATTCTATAAAGATATGATAATTAAATATACAATTTATATTTTATAATTAATATTGTTGCCATAAATATTATTCATATTTCAGCAATTTCTCAAGTTATCAAAAAGATTCCACAAATTAAGATCTCAAACTCTTAGCCGTAAATTAGAAAATATATTATTTTAATACCAATCTATCGCACTGTAAAAGAAACGGCATGTATTTTACACTAAAACGACAATGACAAATAATGATTTGCATTTTTTCAATCGATAATTTCTTGTGTTATCAAAATAGTACTATCGCATAAATCGCTATTTTAAGTTTAAATTATTTCTAATAATTATTTAAATTATTTTTTACATAGAAATGTGTCATAAATAATCGTGTTAAAATTATTTCGTATGTAATATCTTTTCATGTGCATTAAATTGCACGAACAAAACATGATTGTCAAATTTTATCATGTCCAAATTATTACAAATTAAATTGGATGGTCCTCGCAATATACAAAACACAAAAATTAAGAAGTCCTCCTAATGCACGTTTTGTATAATTATAAAAATGGTACTCATAATATACAAAAGTCGGTAAAGGAATTGTGAGGTCCGGTCCACATAATATACGTTGCGTATAAAATATTATGAGGACCGTCCTCATAATGACGTTTGGTCTACATAATGTACAATTGTTCACTGAAAGTGTTCTCACAATATACGTTTCACACATATATATATATATATGGGTCATTGCATCAAATAAAAATTATTTTTGGGCGTCACTGTCGCCGATCTTCTTGAAACTCCGTAAGTTTATTATTGATATCGAAAAACAACCTGTGCAAATTAAAAATTTTTTGAGTTATTAGTTTTCCCACAATTATATGGGGAATATTTATCGTTTTTTCAATCTTTTTTACTTTTATTGATTTCAGTATGCTTTTAAATTGATCGAATAATACAAAATAGTATTTTTTGCGTAAAAAAATCTCAGCTTTTCGATACAAATATTCGTTTTCCATTTAGAATATCAGAATGCTATTATTTTGCGATTAGTGAAAAAACTTTTTAATTTGCACAGGTTGTTTTTCGATATCAATAATAAACTTACGGAGTTTCAAAAAGATCGGCGACAGTGACGCCCAAAAATAATTTTTATTTGATGCAATGACCCATATATATGTATGTATATATATATAAGTATAAGTCATGAAAAAAATATATGTACATACAGGGTCTGCCAAAAGTACCGGGACCTCAATATTTCGAAAACTAATAGCGTTATCGAATAAAGCAGGTTTGATCGATCCGAGAGCGATGACATCATTGACCAATCACAGCCATTTATTCTTGAGAGAAATGGCTGTGATTGATCAAGAACTCTCGGATCGATGAAACCTGCTTCATTCGAAAACGCTATAAGCATTTTAGAAAAAATTTGGAATGAAACTTATAGGGCTCAAAATAAGGCATTTGATGGTGACCTTGACGTAGGGGTCAAATTTAGAGTTCATTTCAAGGTCAACTTAATTTTTTTAAATGGGACCCACTATTTTTTATGACATATTCTTGTAGCTTATCTCAAAAGCTTTCCAAAACACTAATAAAATTATTTTTTGTTTTTTCTAGTTATAAGATTTGAAAGTTAAAAATTTTTTGACATAAAATGTACTACATTTTGTTAAATATTCAGTTTTTGGTAATTTTACCATAATATTTTTATGCACCAAATATTGAGAAGAATAGATTGGTGTAAAGAAAACATAGCTGCTTTTTTCCGCAGTTGTCAGTTACAAATTACATACTTTTTTTTAAAACAATTATCTGTTTTCTTTACACCAATAGATTGGTCTCATTATTTCAAGCATAAAAGTATTAGGGTAAAATTACCAAAAACTGAATATTTTATAAAATGTACATTTTATGTTAAAAAATTGTTAACTTTCAAACCTTATAACTCGAAAAAACAAAAAATAATTTTATTAGTGTTTTGGAAAGCTCTCGAGATAAGCTACAAGAATATGTCATAAAAAATAGTGGATTCCATTTCAAAAAATTAAGTTGACCTTGAAATAAACTCGAAATTTGACCCCTAGATCGTCACCATCAAATGCCTTATTTTGAGCCCGAGAAGTTTCATTCCAAACTTTTTTCTAAATGCTTAGTTTTCGAAATATTCAGGGGTACTTTTGGCGGATCTTGTACATTGAAAGTATAAAAGTATATACAGGATATATATGTAACAGGTATAAGGCGTTTTTGGAGGAAAATACGTATTTTCTTGAAAAATGTTTTATTACCAAAGTTGTAAGAGTTACTTATTATTACATAGTAGTATTAGCATGATTTTGAATAGCATTATCAAAGTTGCATAAAGATCATTTTGAAATATTTCTATGAAAACCCTCATTTTTTATTGCATATACGTGTAGCTTACTTCGATAGCTTTTTAAAATAATAAAGTGTATTTTTTATTCTGTGTTCTTCGCATAAAAATAGTTAACAGTATTTTGACAAAAAACAAAATATGTAGTGAAACATTCCGTTTTCAATAATCTTCTTATTTTTATGCATAAAATGATTAGACAAATCAATTGATGTAAATAAAACGCATTGTTATTTTTAAAAATGTGCAATGTTTTCCAATTATGCGTTTTCTTTATATTGATTGGTCTCATTATTCTGTGCATAAAAGTAGTAATACTGAAAACGAAATGTTTCATAAAATATTTCGTATTTTGTCTAAACACTGTAACTATTTTTATGCAAAAAGCACAGAATGAAAAATACTCTTTATTATTTTGAAAAGCTATCGAAGTAAGCTACACGTACATGCAATAAAAAATGAGGGTTTCCATTATTTCAAAATTATCTTTATGTGACTTTGATAATGCTATTCAAAATCATACTAATACTACTATGTAATGATAAGTAATCCTTACTACTTTGGTAATAAAACATTTTTCAAGAAAATACGTATTTTCCTCCAAAAACGCCTGATATGATTGTTGTTACACCCTGTATATAATTTATATAATATTTTTTATGAAAAGTTGGGTGTGTGTGTGTGAATAAGATTGGAATAGATTATTTTATTACTTCATGTTTCTATCTGATAAATGTAGTTTTTTTAAATTAAATTTCTGAAATAAAATTTGTATGAAAATCAATTGAAACAAAATTTAGATTTCACAAATATTTAAATTAATACAAATATATTCTTTCAGATATTTTATATTTTATCTATTTACTATTTATTATTTGTTCAATAAAATCAATTTTATTATGAAAAAAATAAATATAGATAAAATAATGCAAAACATATTAGCCTAATTGTAAAATTAAAAATATTTTGATAAATTTAAAATATTTGGAGAAATATATTTTATTGATTTCCAGAAAAAATTTATTTCAGATATTTAAAAAAAGCTGCATTTATAGTATAGAAACATGAAGTAATAACATTTTATCTATTCCAATCTTCTCAACACACATACAAATGCAAATTATACATGATACACATACAACACAATAACAAGCATGTAGACAGTACTCTGCGTTGATACCACTGCTT